>NC_084738.1:1487303-1572303 GCF_033978785.1 Entelurus aequoreus
ATGCGAAGGGCTACCAGTTTGATACACACTTAAATAAATTGCCAGAAAAAGCCAATTTGCTCAATTTACCTTTAACTCTATGTTATTATTAATAATTAATGATATTTACACTTAATTGAACGGTTTAAAAGAGGAGAAAACACGAAAAAAATTTGAAATTTTGAAACATAGTTTGTCTTCAATTTCGACTCTGTAAAATTCAAAATTCAACCGAAAAAAAGAAGATAAAAACTTAAAAAAATAATTTATGGAACATCATTAGTAATTTTTCCTGATTAAGATTAATTTTAGAATTTTGATGACATGTTTTGAATAGGTTAAATTCCAATCTACACTTTGTTAGAGTATATAGCAAATTGGACCAAGCTATATTTCTAACAAAGACAAATGACTATTTTTTCTAGATTTTCCAGAACAAAAATTTTAAAAATATCAAAAGACTTTGAAATAAGATTTAAATTTCATTCCACAGGTTTTCTGGATTTGCCAGAATAATTTTTTTGAATTTTAATCATAATAAGTTTGGAGAAATATTTCACGAATATTCTTCGTCGGAAAAATAGAAGCTAAAATGAAGAATTAAATTAAAATCTATTTATTATTCTTTACAAAAAAAAAAATTTTTTTACTTGAGCATTGATTTAAATTGTCAGGAAAGAAAAGGAAGGAATTTAAAAGGTATATGTGTTTAAAAATCCTAAAATCATTTTTAAGGTTGTATTTTTTCTCTAAAATTGTCTTTCTGAAAGTTATAAGAAGCAAAGTAAAAAAAAATTAATGAATTTATTCAAACAAGTGAAGACCAAGTCTTTAAAATATTTTCTTGGATTTTCAAATTCTATTTGAGTTTTGTCTCTCTTAGAATTAAAAATGTAGAGCAAAGCGAGACCAGCTTGCTAGTAAATAAATAAAATTTAAAAAATAGAGGCAGCTCACTGGTAAGTGCTGCTATTTGAGCTATTTTTAGAACAGGCCGGCGGGCTACTCGTCTGGTCCTTACGGGCTACCTGGTGCCCGCGGGCACCGCCTTGGTGACCCCTGCTCTAACCACTAGGTCACTGAGTAGGTGAATGTTGTATATCCATGTATATTTAATCATAATTGTAATGTTCTAAATCACATGGCTCATACTGGACTAGTTATCCACCATAAATAGCTCTGTGTCAATCAAATGTAGGCATGATTATTTGAAACGAGCTCTGATAATGGATCTTATAATTAGATTGTGCAGGTGGCCAGAAAGTCAGAATATATGACACACGGGAGACTGGTGTGGCTTTATATGATGAATAAAACCAATGGGCAGGAAAACGTTGGCAGCCTCCTGTGCGTAATGTCATAATTTGTTCATGGTGTGCGTCTCTGGCGGCTTACAAATCCCAGCGATGTTGTTCTCTTAGACAACGTTCCCGTCACTCTGGAAACTTGATCTTCCTGCGAGAACATCAAGAGACCATCTGTGAGGAAACATAGCAGGATACACTTTGCCTTGCAGGCTCCCTAACATCCACGGATCCTCTGTGTGTGTGTGTGTGTGTATTTGTAATAGTGTGTGTGTGTGTGCGAGTGCTCTCCATTGATGTTGAAGCCTATTTTCTGGTGTCAAAGGACAGCCGTTGCCAGCTCCTGTCCTTTAGATCTATAGACAGATGGGGCCATTACGGTCAGAAACCCCCTTGGCTTTGTTTGGCCTGAGCCGGTGATGAAATATTGATGGAAAAATAGAAATATTTTGCCTGCTGCCCCGTGTTGCCCGTCGAAGAAGGTTAATGAGTGTGAAGACGTTTGCTGTCTCCTGTTACAAGAAGATGTAGCCAAGGCGCAAGCCAGCGCCATCATTGGCAAACAGAGGCTTGGAGTCTTTAACGAGAATCAATAAACTTTCAACACAATATTAGGTTACCTTTTGCTCTGTATATTTAAGATGATTTCTTTAGTGCAGCATGTCCACCCTAACACAGATCTTTTAGGTCTCATATTTTACATGTTTTAACACATTTATATATACGAAACCCAAAACCAGTGAAGTTGGCACGTTGTGTAAATGGTAAATAAAAACAGAATACAATGATTTGCAAATCCTTTTCAACCTATATTCAATTGAATAGACTGCGAAGACAAAATATATTAGCTCATTTGGAATTTGATGCCTGCAACGTGTTTCAAAAAAGCTGGCACAAGTGGCAAAAAAGACTGAGAAAGTTGAGGGATGCTCGTCAAACACTTATTTGGAACATCCCACGGGTGAACGGGCTGATTGGGAACAGGTGGGTGCCATGATTGGGTGTAAAAAAGCTAGCTTCCGTGAAATGCTCAGTCATTCACAAACAAGGACGGGGCGAGGGTCACCACTTTGTGAACAAATGCGTGAGAAAATTGTCGAACCGTTTAAGAACAACATTTCTCAACCAGCTATTGCAAGGAATTCAGGGATTTCACCATCTACGGTTTGTAATATCATCAAAAGGTTCAGAGAATCTGGAGAAATCACTGCAAGTAATGATATTACGGACCTTCGATCCCTCAGGTGGTACTGCATCAAAAAGCGACATTGGTGTGTAAAGGATATCACCACATGGGTTCAGGAATACTTCAGAAAACCCCTGTCAGTAACTACAGTTGGTCGCTACATCTGTAAGTGCAAGTTAAAACTCTACTATGCAAAGCGATAGCCATTTATCAACAACACCCAGAAACGCCGCCGGCTTCTCTGGGCCCGAGCTCATCTAAGATGGACTGATGCAAAGTGGAAAAGTGTTCTGTGGTCTGGCGAGTCCACATTTCAAATTGTTTTTGGAAACTGTGGACGTCGTGTCCTCCGGACCAATGAGGAAAAGAACCATCCGGATTGTTCTAGGCGCAAAGTTGAAAAGCCAGCATCTGTGATGGTATGGGGGTGTATTAGTGCCCAAGGCATGGGTAACTTACACATCTGTGAAGGCACCATTAATGTTGAAAGGTACATACAGGTTTCGGAGCGACATATGTTGCCATCCAAGCAACGTTACCATGGACGCCCCTGCTTATTTCAGCGTGGATTCGTAGTAAAAGAGTGCGGGTACTAGAGTCGCCTGCCTGTAGTCCAGACCTGTCTCCCGTTGAAAATGTGTGGCGCATTATGAAGCGTCAAATACGACAATGGAGACCCCGGACTGTTGAACAACTTAAGCTTTAAATCAAACAAAAGAAAGGGAAAGAATTCCACCTGAAAAGCTTCAAAAATTGGTCTCCTCAGTTCCCAAACATTTACTGAGTGTTGTTAAAAGGAAAGGCCATGTAACACAGTGGTAAAAGTGCCCCTGTGCCAACTTTTTTGCAATTTGTTGCTGCCATTAAATTCTAAGGTAATGATTATTTGCAAAAAAATATAAGTTTCTCAATTTAAACATTAAAAATCTTGTCTTTGCAGTCTATTCAATGGAATATACAGTAAGTTGAAAAGGATTTGCAAATCATTGTATTTTGTTTTTATTTACGATTTACACAACGTGCCAACTTCACTGGTTTTGTGTTTTGTACATGAATATATAGGCGGAATGGATCTTATCCGCATTACCTGCATTGTTTGCCACCTCGGACCACCAGTTTTTTACTATTCAGAACGCACAGAAAAGGGAAACCATGTTCTTGTCTCACGTAAAAAATTGTGGTTGATGGGCATTTTTCTTTTAAAGTGAAGTTTTTCTCAGAAATACCTTGGTATATTATACCTCGGTTTTCATGATTAACCCATTCACAAGGATACTTTGAGGAAGATGTAGTGTGGTGTGTTCTGGGACACTCTGGAAACATGGAGTCTCGGTTCTTGTTGGCTTTCATTGGATTATTCCTTCAACTTCATTTGGCTATAGCAGGGGTCGGCAACCCAAAATGTTGAAAGAGCCATATCGGACCAAAAATTTTAAAAAAAATCTGTCTGGAGCCACAAAAAATTAAAAGCCTTATATAAGTGTTATAGTGAAGGCAGCACATGACGTAAGTGTCTATATTAGCTATATTAGCCTACTATGAAAGGCTTCAAAGGTTTGTAAGTTTACAATTTAACTAAAACAATTCATACTTTCGAAACCAACATGTTTGATAGTAGTGTTTTCATGCATATTTGTACGTGCAATCGTAATGTAATCTAGCATTTATTAGCATTAGCCAATATGCTAACACGTGTGTGTGTGTGTTAGTATTAATTCCTTATAACGGCATTCTTTTTGCAATGTTTCAGTTTCACAAATTCCTCAGTAAATTCACCAAAATGCCACTGTGGAGTTATTGAGTGAGTCCATGACGACGACTTCCGTTTTGTTTGATCAGCCGTTTTACTGCCGTGTGACAGACACCGTTTGGAAACAATTAAGGTATGTAGATAAACATTTACAAAATATTTATGTGTAAATAACTTATATCACAATATATACTGTATATCCGGTGCGAATAATATATGGAAAAATATTTTATCTTCTAAAATGTAGTGGGTACGGCTTATATACCGGTGCGCTCTATAGTCCGGAAAATACGGCATGTATGTCAGGAGTGTGCAGCAGGTGTGTGTATGTGGCGATGCTGCCTTTGTGATCCTTAGTGGTTAGAGTGTCCGCACTGAGATCGGTAGGTTGGAGTTCAAATCCCAGCCGAGTCATACCAAAGACTATAAAAATGGGACCCATTACCTCCCTGCTTGGCACTCAGCCTCAAGGGTTGGAGTTGGGGGTTAAATCACCAAAATGATTCCCGGGCGCGGCGCCGCTGCTGCCAAGGGGATGGGTCAAATGCAGAGGACAAATTTCACCACATCTAGTGTGTGTGTGACAATCATTGGTACTTTAATCTTTAATCTTTAAGCAGGTGTTTAAACCAGTTCATCTTGACAATCAACCAAACTCCTTGTCTTTTTAGCAACCTGAAAGCAAAGCCATAAAGAAGCTCCTTTTATATATATATATATATATATATATATATATATATATATATATATATATATATATATATATATATATATATATATATATATATATATATATATATATATATATATATATATATATGTATATATATATATATATATATATATATATATATATATATGTATGTATATATATATATATATATGTATGTGTGTATATATACATGTATGTATATATATATGTATGTATATATATATGTGTATGTATACATACATATATATATATATATATACATATATATATATATATATATATATATATATATATATATATATATATATATATATATATATATACATACATATATATGTGGGTGTGTGTATATATATAAATATATATATATATATATATATATATAAATATATATATATATATATATATATATATATATATATATATATATATATACATATATATATATATATATATATATATATATATATATATATATATATATATATATATATATATATATATATATATATATATGACGCTAAATAGCAACAGTTCTCCTATTGGAGTCAAAGCCTCATCTTGCATGTTCCCCATTACAAGCCTACCAGATACCCCCCAGGGCAGCATGTAGTAATGCAGCATGTTGATCTCCAATCAATACTTTTGTCTCCTTCATTTGTTTGTGCCTCTTCTTCCCCTTTTCTCTCCTGGGGGGTTTGTCGGCGGTCCACCATTGGGGTTTGTTTGTTAGCCTTTATGCTCTTCGATCCATTGCAGAATGGAAGGAGGGCGTCTATGATGATGATGTAAATGTTTAATGGCGCTGGTTATTTGCTGGTTTTGTTGCCCGTGTGTAATGATGGATGGCGGCGGTTGTCCTTCCGTGATGACAAGCTGTAAGTCCTCGTGTTTAACTGCTGGACGTGTGCCATTGAACCATTCATGGTGATCCACTGAGGTTTAGTGGGTCAGAACTTACACTGTGTGTTCAAGTAATCCGTCCACTATTTTGTTTAGTCATTCATTCACCCATCCATCTATGTCTCTCTGTTTATCTGTTTGCCCATTTGTCTTCAGTCTGTTTTTCTCTGCCCAAATGGACAAAGATAAGACCTTCTGGAGGAAAGTTCTGTGGTCAGATGAAACAAAAATTGAGCTGTTTGGCCACAATACCCAGCAATATGTTTGGAGGAGAAAAGGTGTGGCCTTTAATCCCAGGAACACCAAGCCTACCGTCAAGCATGGTGGTGGTAGTATTATGCTCTGAGCCTGTTTTGCTGCCAATGGAACTGGTGCTTTAAATGGGACAATGAAAAAGGAGGATTACCTCCAAATTCTTCAGTACAACCTAAAATCATCAGCCCGGAGGTTGGGTCTTGGGCAGAGTTGGGTGTTCCAACAGGACAATGACCCCAAACACACGTCAAAAGTGGTCAAGGAATGGCTAAATCAGGCGAGAATTAAGGTTTCAGAATATATATATATATATATATATATATATATATATATATATATATATATATATATATATATATATATATATATATATATATATATATATATATATATATATATATATATATATATGTCTTAATTAGATTATCCAAAAAATAGTGCTCGATACCGTGGTAGAGCGTAATATGTATGTGTGGGAAAAAAATCACAAGACTATTTCATCTCTACAGGCCTGTTTCATGAGGGGTTTCCTCAATCCTCAGGAGAAAATCACACATATATATATATATATATATACAGTACATGCCAAAAGTTTGGACACACCTTCTCATTCAATGGTTTTTCTTTATATTCATGACTATTTACATTGTAGATTGTCACTGAAGGCATCAAAGCTATGAATGAACACATGTGGAGTTATGTACTTAACAAAAAAAAGGTGAAATAACTGAGAACACGTTTTATTTTCTAGTTTCTTCAAAATAGCCACCCTTTGCTCTGATTACGGCTTTGCACACTCTTGGCATTCTCTCGATGAGCTTCAAGCACACCTGTGAAGTGAAAACCATTTCAGGTGCATGGGTAACTTGCACATCTGTGAAGGCGCCATTAATGCTGAAAGGTACATACAGGTTTTGGAGCAACATATGTTGCCATCCGAGCAACGTTATCGTGGACGCCCCTGCTTATTTCAGCAAGACAATGCCGAACCAGGTGTTACAACAGCGTGGCTTCATAGTCAATCAATCAATCAATCAATGTTTATTTATATAGCCCTAAATCACAAGTGTCTCAAAGGGCTGTACAAGCCACAACGGCATCCTCGGTACAGAGCCCACATACGGGCAAGGAAAACTCACCCCATGGGGACGTCAATGTGAATGACTATGAGAAACCTTGGAGAGGACCGCATATGTGGGTAACCCCCCCCCCCCCCCAAGGGGAGACCGAAAGCAATGGATGTCGAGTGGGTCTGACATAATATTGTGAAAGTCCAACACATCAGCGAAAGTCCAGTCCATAGTGGGGCCAGCAGGAACCATCCCGAGCGGAGACGGGTCAGCAGCGTAGAGATGTCCCCATCCGATGGACAGGCTAGCGGTCCACCCCGGGTTGGGAGCAGAGTAGAAAAGAAAAGAAAAGAAACGGCAGATCAACTGGTCTAAAAAGGGAGTCTATTTAAAGGCTAGATTATACAAATGAGTTTTAAGATGAGACTTAAATGCTTCTACTGAGGTAGCATCTCTAACTTTTACCGGGAGGGTATTCCATAGTATTGGAGCCCGAATAGAAAACGCTCTATAGCCCGCAGACTTTTTTTGGGCTCTGGGAATCACTAATAAGCCGGAGTTCTTTGAACGCAGATTTCTTGTCGGGACATATGGTACAATACAAGATAGGCAGGAGCTTGACCGTGTAGTATTTTATACGTAAGTAATAAAACCTTAAAGTCGCATCTTAGGTGCACAGGAAGCCAGTGCAAGTGAGCCAGTATAGGCGTAATATGATCAAACTTTCTTGTTTTTGTCAAAAGTCTAGCAGCCGCATTTTGTACCATCTGTAATCTTTTAATGCTAGACATAGGGAGGCCCGAAAATAAAACGTTACAGTAATCGAGACGAGATGTAACGAACGCATGGATAATGATCTCAGCATCGTTTGTGGACAAAATGGAACGAATTTTAGCGATATTACGGAGATGAAAGAAGGCCGTTTTAGTAACACTCTTAATGTGGGACTCAAACGAGAGAGTCGGGTCGAAGATAATACCCAGATTCTTTACAGAGTTGCCTTGTTTAATTGTTTGGTTGTCAAATGTTAAGGTGGTATTATTAAATAGATGTCGGTGTTGAGCAGGACCGATAATCAGCATTTCCGTTTTCTTAGCGTTGAGTTGCAAAAAGTTAGTGGACATCCATTGTTTAATTTCATTAAGACACGCCTCCAGCTGACTACAATCCGGCGTGTTGGTCAGCTTTAGGGGCATGTAGAGTTGAGTGTCATCAGCATAACAGTGAAAGCTAACACCGTATTTGCGTATGATGTCACCTAGCGGCAGCATGTAAATACTAAAGAGTGCAGGGCCAAGAACCGAACCCTGGAGAACTCCGCACGTTACCTTAACATAGTCCGAGGTCACATTGTTATGGGAGACACACTGCATCCTGTCAGTAAGATAAGAGTTAAACCAAGACAAGGTTAAGTCTGACATCCCAATACGCATTTTGATACGCTCTAATAAAATATTATGATCAACAGTATCGAAAGCGGCGCTAAGATCCAGAAGCAGCAACATAGATGACGCATCAGAATCCATCGTTAGCAATAGATCATTAGTCATTTTTGCGAGGGCTGTCTCCGTAGAGTGATTTGCCCTGAAACCGGACTGAAAAGGTTCACAGAGATTGTTAGTCACTAAGTGTTCATTTAGCTGCTGTGCGACAATTTTTTCGAGGATTTTCGAGATAAACGGAAGGTGGGACACCGGCCGGTAGTTCTCCATGAGGTCAGGATCGAGGTTAGGTCTTTTGAGCAGAGGATGAATAACGGCTTTTTTGAATGCTAGTGGAACAGTGCCAGAGGAAAGTGATAAGTTTATAATATTTAACACTGATGGACCTAATAATACAAAAAGCTCTTTGATAAGTTTCCCAGGAATTGGGTCAAGTAAACATGTTGTTTGTTTTGTCCCATTTACACATTTTAACAATTCCTCCAATGTTATTTCATCAAAGAGAGAGAAACTATTTTGGAGGGCAGTGTCCGTCGTATATACAGTCATATTTGTGTTAATAGAACCCAGTTGTGGCTGGGATGCATTGTCTTTAATCTCTTTTCTAATGACTTCAATTTTCTTATTAAAGAAATTCATAAAGTCATCTGCTGAGTGGGTGGAGCTACTGGGAGGAGTCCCTTGTTGGGTTAGCGATGCTACTGTACTAAACAAAAATTTAGGATCATTTTTGTTGAGGTGGATGAGATTTGAGTAATATTTAGCTTTAGCTGAGGTAAGCATGCGTTTATAAGTTATTAAACTATCACTCCATGCTTGATGGAAAACCTCAAATTTAGTCGCACGCCATTTGCGTTCCAGCTTTCTACATGATAATTTCTGGGCTTTAGTTTCTTCTGTAAACCATGGGGTGCGCCTTTTAGGGGCCCTTTTTAGCTTTAGCGGTGCTACACTATCAATGGTGTCGCGCAGGGCGTCGTTAAAGTTGTTAGTGAGGTTATCAATAGAGCCCACATATTGGGAATGGTGCCATTACCGAAGGCAGTAGGTCAGCAAGAGTCGTCGTTGTGGCAGCATTAATGTTGCGGCTGCTATAGTAGTTATTATTATTATTATTAGTTTGTTGACAATGAGTCAGAACTTAGAATTTTATAAGGTAATGATCGGACATTACTTTAGTGTACGGGAGTATCGTAACTTTAGAGGTGGTGACACCCCTGACAAGCACTAGATCTATCGTATTACCGTTGCGATGCGTGGGTCCATTTATTATTTGTGTAAGACCACAGCTATCAATTATAGTCTGCAGCGCCACGCATGGAGGGTCCGATGGGGTATTCATATGGATATTAAAGTCCCCCATTATGATTATATTGTCGGCGTGCGTCACTAGATCAGCAACAAACTCTGAGAATTCACTGATGAAGTCCTAATAGGGCCCAGGGGGGCGGTAGATAACAGCCAGGTGGAGAGGCAGCGGTGTGACAAACCTCATAGTGAGCACCTCAAACGAGTTATATTTATTATTTAGGTTAGGTGTAAAATTATAGTTTTCATTGTATATTAGTGCGACACCCCCTCCCCTTTTAAGAGGACGGGCAACATGCGCATTGGTATAGTTAGGAGGAGATGCCTCATTTAGCGCAAAAAAATCATCTGGTTTGAGCCAGGTCTCGGCGAGACCAACGACGTCAAGTTTGTTGTCTCTAATGACCTCATTAACTAATAACGTTTTGGAAGATAATGATTTTATGTTT
This sequence comes from Entelurus aequoreus, assembly GCF_033978785.1. Lineage (NCBI taxonomy): Eukaryota > Metazoa > Chordata > Actinopteri > Syngnathiformes > Syngnathidae > Entelurus > Entelurus aequoreus. Next base: position 1,497,662 of record NC_084738.1, read on the forward strand.
AAAAAGCCCATATTATAGGTAGTGGGCTGTTTTGAGGATTGTTTGTTGAAATTATCCGAAGTAGCAATATTATAAATGTTGCGTTTATTATGCGTATTGCACTTTAAATAGTTTCGACCATATCTAGGAATTGATACGACAGGGATTTTCAGATTATTTGCTTGATGCTGCGATAACCTGAACGCATCATAGTTAGCCACCTCAGTACAATGTATGTCTGCCTCTGACATCATCACAAAAGAAAAAACATTATGTGAGTTGTGTTTTATTCTAAGAGAATTGCTATATGTGCAGGGATTATCCAGCCTGGCGCCGGCTAGTTCTAGTTTAAAAGACTTCTTACCCGGACACTCCACGCTTCTTTGGTTAGCTTTTCCCTTTGTTGTTAGCCCCGCTCGGCATCCCCGCTTCTGCTTCCGCTCACACCGCTTACGTCGCCTCCATTGGCAGTCCCCGCTAATACTTGACTCCGCTGCTACAAAGGCCGCTCGATGTAGCCCGCGAAGTATTCCTATGCTAGCGAGGAGGTCCACCGTACATGCATCTTTCAGTCTATAACGACCCGATCCATCCACATCCAGAATTGTCTGTCGGTCGTATGTGATCACAGAGTGTTCACGCTTTGAGCCAGCCATGAAATTGACAGAAATGACGGGTGTTTTTTGCCAAAACGCTCTATACTCCCAAGAGCGTTTGCAAGCCGCTGCATATCAATGCGCCGCCATCTTGTCATACTCTTGTCATAGTAAAAGAGCGCGGGTACTAGACTGGCCTGCCTGTAGTCCATACCTGTCTCCCATTGAAAATGTGTGGCGCAATATAAAGCCTAAAATACCACAACGGAGACACCGGACTGTTGAACAACTTAAGCTGTACATCAAGCAAGAATGGGAAAGAATTCCACCTGAAAAGCTTCAAAATTTGGTCTCCTCAGTTCCCAAACGTTTACTGAGTGTTGTTAAAAGAAAAGGCCATGTAACACAGTGGTAAAAATGCCCTTTTTTGCAATGTGTTGCTGCCATTAAATTCTAAGTTAATGATTATTTGCAACAACAACAAAAAAATTCGCAGTTGGAACATTAAATATCTTGTCTTTGCAGTCTATTCAATTGAATATAAGTTGAAAAGGATTTGCAAATCATTGTATTCTGTTTTTATTTACGAATTACACAACGTGCCAACTTCACTGGTTTTGGGTTTTGTATATAGAAGAATGAAGAATATATCTGTATATCGGTCTTTCCAATCCTAAATGTTGACCTGCTGACACTTAGCTGGAGTAAGAAAGACAAGTCTGTCTCTTCCTGCTGTAGAACGTTGATTGCTCTTTTGATTGTCCGCGTCTCCCCATAAGCACTTCTCTGAAAATAAACACCAACAACTCCCAAACAATCCATCAGTGCAGCTCTGCAGACTGATTTCCACCATCTTATTTTGTTTGGACGGACACAGCATCTCATCGATGTCATCAAGTCTTGTTTTTTGTTGGCCTTAATTGGCGGCGGGGGAGGAAAAAAAACATCTTGCAAAGAGCTCTCAAACATTTAGCTGTTATTTCCTCTCAGTCGCAAGGGAGAAAAATGGGTGCCGGTGCGAGGACAGGTGGAGGCCAGGAGAGAGGGATGGGGAGGGGGTAAGGAAGGAGTCGTGGTGGCGGGAGGTTATTGCAGCCGGGGGGGGGAGGAGGTGTCCCAGTGGGGAGAAATAGTGGAAAACATCCGTCATTTTCACAGTGGGACGCCACGTAATTGAGTCATTTAAAATACAGATACACAAGTGGATCAAAGCAAAGTGGTTGGAGGAGGAGGAGGTAAAGTAAAATAGAAAAGGGCTAAAAACAAGTAGGTGCATATCTCCTATTACTGACTACTGTTTATCTTTGCCAGCTGTCAATCATCTCTTTTCAAGGCACAGCTCTATTCAGCGTGTTGTTGCACACGGCACTATCCTTTATTGCAGTTTATTTACACCTCCAATTATTGACTTGTGTTGTAAGATTACCTATAATGTTGCTTTTCTGATGTTTTTATTTGCATAATTTCTTTTATCCACGTGCCGTTCTGATTATTTAGTGTATTTTGCAGAATTGTTCATATATGTGTAGAAAAAACATTAGAGAAATATATGTTGTTGTTTGTTTTTTTTTTAAACTGACTAGATTTTGAACATTAATAATACCCACTTACAGTTTGAACTAAAATGTGCCCATCGTAAAGGGATTTGTTTTTTAATAAAATAATCATTTATACTTTATTAGTTTAGACATATATAAATATAGAACAGTATAATAATAATAATAATAATAATGATAAATCAAAATAATATATGATCACCCTTTCATCACCTCATGGAGAAAAAAATATACATTATTACATATCCCCCAAAAATTCTGGAAAATTGATTGAAAAATGTAATAAAAATTTGCCCATCATAAAGGGATTTGGTTTTTGAAAAAAACAAACAATTATTTATACATTATTATTTTAAAGCCACTTGCAAAGTTCGATACATATAGAACAGTATAATAATAATAATGAAAAGTCCAAATAATATATGATCATCCTTTCATCACCCCATTGAGAAAAAAAATATACAAATATCCCTCAAAAATCCCAACAATTCAGGAAAATTGCTTAAAAAATTTAATAAACATGTACCCATCATAAACGGATTTTTTAAAATTATTATTATTTATACTTTATTATTTTAAAGCCACTTGCAAAGTTTGATACATATAGAACAGTATAATAATAATAATGATAAGTCAAAATAATATATGATCATCCTTTCATCACCCCACTGAGAAAAAATTTACAAATATCCCTCAAAAATACAAACAATTCAGGAAAATTGTTTAAAAAATTTAATAAAAATGTGCCCATCATAAAGGGATTTTGTTATTGAAAAAAAACAAAAAACATACATTATTATTTTAAAGCTACTTGCAAAGTTTGATACATATAGAACAGTATAATAATAATAATAATAATGAAAGGTCAAAATAATATATGATCATCCTTTCATCACCCCATTGAGAAAAAATATACAAATGTCCCTCAAAAATCCCAACAATTCAGGAAAATGTAATAACAAATTTAATAAAAATGTGCCCATCATAAAGGGATTTTGTTTTTGAAAAAAAAAAAAAAATTATACATTATTATTTTAAAACTACTTGCAAAGTTCGATACATATAGAACAGTATAATACTAATAATAATGATAACAATGAAAAGTCAAAATAATATATGATCATCCTTTCATCACCCCATCGAGAAAAAATATACAAATATCCCTCAAAAATCCCAACAATTCAGGAAAATTTAATAAAAAAATTTATAAAAATGTGCCCATCATAAAGGGATTTTGTTTTTGAAAGAAAAAAAAAGATACATTATTATTTTAAAGCTACTTGCAAAGTTTGATACATATAGAACAGTATGATAATAATAATAATGAAAAGTCCAAATAATATATGATCATCCTTTCATCACCCCATGGAGAAAAAATATACAAATATGCCCCCAAAATCCCAACAATTCAGGAAAATTGTTTAAAAAATGTAATAAAAATGTGCCCATCATTAAGGGATTTTGTTTTTGAAAAAAATAAAAATAATTTATACATTATTAGTTTAAAGCCACTTGCAAATTTCGATACATATAGAACAGTATAACAATAATAATATATATATCTAAATACATTTTTTTTTAGATACAGATTATTTATGTATTTAATATTTGTTTACTTACTATAGTATATTATTTATTATTTATTCACTGTTTTTTTGCAGAGAACAAGGAAATAGGATAAAATTGCTATGGTATGAAAAGGGGTAAGATTAAATAACCTCTGCTTCTTCCGAACTCCTTTTCGGACGTGCTGTAATAAAACAACTGGAAATATGTGATGCATTACATTGTATCGTATGCATGTTCGAAATAAATTTAAACTGAACTGAAATGTTATATGATAACCCTTTCATCACCCAACATAAGAACATATACACATATTATAAAATTACAACAATTCAGGAAAATAGTTTTATTAAATGTAAAATGAGATTGGTAGATTACAAATTACAAAAATAAGAGTGTGCATATATTAGAATTGTGGTATTCACTATACGATACAAATTCATCAAATTGTTGCTTTACTCCCAAGTATATTACAATACATTGAAGAATAATTACAAATAAGCTTTAAAAAATAATCTAAGAAAATAGTATTAAAACAGCAAAATGATGTGTTTTATGCAACAAATAGTCTCAAACTGGTGTATTTCAATAAGAGCCACAATAGATTCGAGTCCTATGCAGCACATTAATAGAATAAATAAAATAACATAATTATTGCTATTTATTTGTGCAACACCTCAAGTCCAAGTTCAGGCAATTATACTTATTGTTGAAAGAAATCAAATAAAATTTGATATAGTAAAATATTAGAGTCCTTTGCATTGATTCCCAGCGTGTGCTTTTGCATAGAGAGCGTGATGGGATACCTTCGAAGTCTCTGGAGATTAAACTTGATCTGTTTCATGTGAGAAAATGCATGGCCTTTACAGAATGGTGGCAATTATGAAGCAATTACAGTTTCACATGGCCTCTTTCTTTGGAGGGCGAGGTAGTGCGTAATGTCCATGTTGTGGCCGTACAGCCCTGTGTGTGTGTGCGTGTGTGTGTGTGTGTGTGTGTGTGTGTGTGTGTGCGCGTGTGTGTGTGTGCGTGTGTGTGTTCTTGTATTTCTACCCTTCTTGAGACATCAACAAGGAAAAGTAGCTTCCATATGAGGAGGTGTGAACAAGTTAGGACATAAATTATGGTCCCAATACGGAAAAACCATTGCATCTAATAGAGAATGTCTCATTTGCACCCCTGGTGGTGAAATCTATCAAAATGAGGGTGGTCCCAAAAAGGAGGGATTTTTCCAAATTGACTGTGTGTCGATTTTAAAAGTGCTCCCCCTCTGGCCAACATATGTAATAACAAGTGTGTGTAAGAAATTAAAATGCGCCTCCTTTGGCCAAAATTGTATTTAAAAAAATAAATAAATATGTATATAGAGACATACTGTAATAACTTGAAATAAATAATGAAAATTAAAAACCAATTACAAACAAAAAAATTCCCAAAAAAATAAATGAACTAAAAGCAGTCTTTTTCACACAATGTGTCAACTTTTTTCTTATAAAATTGGGAACAATTTCTCATATTGCAATATTTTCTCGTAAAATTATTACTTCTTTTTTTTACGTTAAATTATTACTTTTTGATGCAAAATGGTGACATTTGTCATATAAAATTCCGACTTTTATCACAATGTTGCCAATTTTTTAGTTGTTCTTGTAAAATAGTGACATTTTTTGAGTAAAATTAGGACATTTGTCATAATTTTGGCAAGTAAAATTTGAATTGTTATTATTGCTTCTTATACAATTGTGACTTTTGTCGAGTAAAATTACGACTCTTTTCATAAAATTGCCAAAATGTTAAGCTTTTTTTTTTTTTGATTGTGACTGTTTTGAGTAAAATTCCAACTTTTAGCATAATATTGCACAAATGTTCAGTTTTTCTTGTAAAATGTTGACTTGCGTTGAGTAAAATTACGACTTTTATTACAATACTGCCAAAATTTTTAGTTTTTCTTGTGAAATTATGACCTTTTTCTTGTGAAATTGTGACCTTTTTCTTGTGAAATTCCAACTAATTTTTCACAACAAGCTTTTTTATATTTGCATAGTATGTATATATTTATAATGTTGTAGATACAAAAATAATTATATATTTAGAAAGGGTGGTCCTAAAGAAGTAGGCAATTTTTGGAGGTCTCAAGAAGGTAAGAAATCCAAGAACTTGTGTGTGTGTGTGTGTGTGTGTGTGTGTGTGTGTGTGTGTGTGTGTGTGTGTGTGTGTGTGTGTGTGTGTGTGTGTGAGTGTGTGTGTGTGTGTGTGTGTTCTTATACCCTTTTTGAGACATCAACAAGGAAAAGTACCTTCCATATGAGGACCGGTGAACAAGTTAGGACCGAAATCATGGTCCCAATACGGAAAACTATTGCATCTAATAGAGAGTCAAATACTTGAGTCCGTGAACATTGTTCCAAAGTCAGGATTTTTTGTTGATTTATTGTGCATACAAAAGTAAACATTGACAAGTGAAAACGCAGCAATTTATTATAAAACAAGACGGCAGCTAAAGAAGGACTTCCCTATTCATCCCCGAAAAAACCCGCGAGGTGAACAGCTGATTTCACGAACAACCCGCGTCCCATGTGACCATAGGTTGAACAAATACACTACCATACTAAGACTATAGAGGCCATTTACAGTTAGTTTCTACAGCTGGGTTAACCAAAGTTCAGCACAGGGGCCATCTGAGGTCCGTGACTTGTTTGTCATCGGCCTTAAGCACATTACAAAAAAAATAGAGATCTCATTTCACCCCTGGTGGTGAAATCCATCAAAATTAGGGTGCTCCCAAATAGGAAGGATTTTTCAAATTGACTGTGTTGGTTTTAAAAGTGCTCCCCCTCTGGTCAACATATGAAATAACTAGTGTGTGTAAAAGTTTGAATTGCTCCCCCTCTGGCCAACATATCTAATAACAAGTGTGTGTAAGAAATTGAAATGTGCCCCCTTTGGCCAAAATTGATAAAAAATAAAAATAAATATGTATATAGAGACATACTGTAATAACTCGAAGTAAATAATGAAGATAAGAAACCAATTATAAAAAAACAATTCAAAAACAAAATAATTAACTAAAAATGTACCTTTTTCCTATATACATAGCATGTACACTATATATTATTAATGTTGTAAATACAAATCTTTATACATCTAGAAAGGGTGGTCCTAAAGAGGTAGGTATTTTCCGGAGGTCTCAAGAAGGTAACAAATACAAGAACGTGTGTGTGTGTGTGTGTGTGTGTGTGTGTGTGTGTGTGTGTGTGTGTGTGTGTGTGTGTGTGTGTGTGTGTGTGTGTGTGACTACAAATACTGCACACTATTTTTGGGGGACGATTTGTCTACTTTCTAATGTTTTTGAGGTCATAGGTTGCTGCACAATGAACCCTGGCAACAAGAGTCTATTCTCAGCAAAACAATAGAAGGGAGGAAACAGTAGTGTGCATGCCTGTGTGATACTTGATCCACACACATGCACCGATTTAATGGCAGCTCACACACCTGCTTTAGCCGCCCACACCCACTATGCTGTTTGACCAGAAGGGGGCTGCAGGTTTTTTTTTGTTTTTTTTCAATTAGCAAACTTGACTTGGCAGTTCCACATCTCTGTTAGTGTTACTCAGCACATGGCAGCAATATGGCAGCAGGATCGTACTTCACTCATGCTAATGTGTGGGAAATGTTTGAGTGGAGCCTGGCTGGTTTGGGAGCAGCTGTAGTGTAGACTTCCATGCAAGCTCTGCATGGGAATCTTTTCTGGAGATGATGAATTGCCCAGAGGCTGGCGTGGAAGTGATATTGATACGCGGGAGCACGGAAATTTTAACAGTCTGCCCGTGTGGGAGAGAGAGAAAAAAAAGCCTTCTGGCCGACACTCAACATTTCTATTATTGAACATCGAACATGTTATGTAATGTACAGTAGTTAGGTTTTTGAAATACAAAGTGTTTTGTTTAATTAGAGGAACATTTTATTTGTATTTAATTTGAGGCATTCCTTATTTTATAAACTGTCCTGTTTATGTTATTATGGAGATATCCTTATTTATAGATGTTTTTTGTTTAGAACATTTGAGCTTCTATTGGCATATAGCATTTTTTATTTGTGTTTTATTTGTATTTTCATAATTTATGATATTTGTATTTCTGTTTGGAACATTTGTCCTCAGTTTTTTTGTCAATATTAATATTATTGTGTGTCATTATTTTTGTTATTTATATAAATTTTACTTTACATTTGTCCTGTAATTTATTTATTTTTTAGCATATTTTATTTGTATCATTTTCGTAATTAATTTGTTTTTATTTAGCACATTTGGCCTCAGTTTATTTTCCAAACATTGTAATACATTTTTATTTTTGCCAATAATAATATTGTGTGCAATTAATTATTCTTTTTTTATTTCAAGCATTTGGCCTGTAATAAAAATGTTTTAGCATAATTGATGTGTATTATTCATATTATATATTTGTGGTTTTATTTAGAACATTTGGCCTCAAAACATTTGTTATCATATTGTTTTCATACACTGTAGTACATTATTTGAATTTATATCAGTTTTTACTTTGACCTGAAATTATTGTCACTTTGTTTTATTTTTTAGTAATTTCATTAATTAAAATACTTGTATTTTTATTTCCAGCATTTACACTCAAAATATATATTAATGAATTCCAAGATATTTCCTAAATGTTTCGCAATAAGAATATACATGTGTTTAAATGATCAGTTTCATAATTCTTGTTAGAGTAATTATCCTTTAGAGAATGTATTCTAATATTAAATTTTAATGACGGTATATGCATTTCATGCAGCTATAAATGTTGTCATTCAAAAAAGGGGGGGAGGAAACTGACAGAAATCAAATCTCTACAAGCTGCAGACCACACAGTCGTCATACTGCTCTGAGGTTTGGATGCAATTTATGAAGCGAGGACTGTTTTGCATAAAGATTTGAGGAAATCTGCAGCAATTTCACTTACGTCTGATGGCTGCCGGCAGTCTTCCAGATGTGCAACAGCAGATGTTTCAACCTGTGCAGCAAAGTGAAACCACACTAATATACGTCCTACATTCTTTTATTTTAGTATTATTCCAAAATGTGTTTTTTTTTCAATATATTGATTTATTTTAATATGTTGCATGATAGTGGTTTGCATGTTACAAGCTACGTGTTGCATTACTCCAGCTTCCTCCCACATTCTAAAAACATGCATGTTTAATCAAAAGGAGTGTTTGAAACCTTTAGGGCGCTTACTTTCCAAAGTGTACATATTTTGTTGTTAGAATAATTATGTATATATTATCACACTAACTTTAGTATGCTTAAAGTCTGTTGCTTTAGTTATTAGCTATTGTGCTCAAGTTAGACTTTTCTAATCTATGCAAGGACAAAACTTCTTGTCTGAGGGGTGGCCTCAGCCGTAGATGTTATCTTTGTTTTAGCTCGCTAACAGCCAAGGACTTCAACGACCTCAACGAAGATAAGATGACAGCACGCAGATGAAGCAGAGACTTCAAGGACCTCAACGAAGATAAGATGACAACACGCAGATGAAGCGTGGACAAAGCGAAATCACAAGGCCCCCAGCACATTCCGTTACGTACTGTGCGTCCCGGTTCTGCTTTGCATAATATATGTGACCACTCCTTTTAGAGGCGGCCTTAGTGTTGTTGACAGTGGAACTCCTGAATAAATAGAGGGACGCAGGAGCTGAACATTAGAGCGTATGGCGAGACTGTGACTAAGTGTGCAGCTCCATGCGTTCTCCTCATGAGCTAAATTGAACTCTGTCTCTGCATGATTCCTTGCTTCTTGTCTGATTAACAGATGTCATCAGTGTTTAAACCTGACATTTGTACGTAACGGCGTAAAACTACGCTCGTACATAACATTAGATTAGTGTTTTGTCAGCTAATGATGGCGATTTAACAAAGTTTAGCTGCTAAATTGACTAAATGACTATGGTGTACCGTATTTGCACACGCTCCCTTCGTGAACGTGTTTTCGAGACAAGTCTGAACGCCAGACACATTTTTTATTATGATGAATTTCTATTCAATGCAGTTAGTAGTCGGACATAAAAAAAAACAGTGCATCCGTGAAGTTTTCACAGCGCTTCAGTTTTTCTACGTTTTGTTATGTTACAGCCTTCTTCCAAAATGGAACAACTTCTACAGACAATACCCCATAATGACAATGTGAAAAGGTTTTTTTTTCATTTTATTTTCAAATGTACTAAAAATAAAAAAATAAAAACTCACATGTACATAAGTATTCACAGCCTTTGCTAAATACTTTGTTGATGCACCTTTGGCAGCAATTATAGCATCAAGTCTGAATACGATGCCACAAGTTTGGGCTCTCAAGCTCCATCAGACTGGCTGGGAAGTGTTGGTTTTTATCCAGGATGTCTCTGCACATTGTTGCATTCATCTTAGTCTAGTCACGGAGGTGACCAAGAACCCAATGGTCACTTTTCAGAGCTACAGGAGAATCTTCCAGAAGGACAACCAATCCACCAATCAGGCCTGTATTGTAGAGTTGCCAGACGGAAGCCGTTTCTTGGTAAAAAGTTTGCCAAAATGCACCTGAAAGACTCTCAGACCATGAGACACAAAATGCTCTGGTCTGATGAGACAAAGATTGAAATCTTTGGTGTGGATGTCAGATGTCATGTTTGGAGGAAACCAGGCACCGCTCATCACCAGGCCGATACCATCCTTACAGTGAAGCATCATGCTATGGGGATGTTTTTCAGCGACAGGAACTGGGAGACTAGTCAGGATAGAGGGAAAGATGAATGCAGCAAAACCAAACTTTTGGTCTTTTATATATATATATATATATATATATATATATATATATATATATATATATATATATATATATATATATATATATATATATATATATTATATAAATATATATATATATATATATATATATATATATATATATATATATATATATATATATATATATATATATATATATATATATATATAATATATAAATATATATATAATATATATAATATATAAATATATATATATATATATATATATATATATATATATAAAATATATAAATATATCCATCCATCCATTTCTACCGCTTATTCCCTTCGGCGTCGCGGGGGGCGCTGGAGCCTATCTCAGCTATCGGGCGGAAGGCGGGGTACACCCTGGACAAGTCGCAGGGCCATACAAATATATATATATATATATATATATATATATATATATATATATATATATATATATATATATATATATATATATATATATATATATATATATATATATATATATATATATATATATATATCCATCCATCCTCTTCCGCTTATCCAAGGTCGGGTCGCGGGGGCAGCAGCCTAAGCAGGGAAGCCCAGACTTCTCTCTCCCCAGCCACTTGGTCCAGCTCCTCCCGGGGAATCCCGAGGCATTCCCAGGCCAGCCGGGAGACATAGTCTTCCCAACGTGTCCTGGGTCTTCCCCGTGGCCTCCTACTGGTAACACCTCCCTAGGGAGGTGTGGCATCCTGACCAGATGCCCGAACCACCTCATCTGGCTCCTCTCGATGTGGAGGAGCAGCGGCTTTAGTTTGAGCTCCTCCCGGATGACAGAGCTTCTCACCCTATCTCTAAGGGAGAGCCCCGCCACCCGGCGGAGGAAGCTCATTTCGGCCGCTTGTACCCGTGATCTTGTCCTTTCGGTCATAACCCAAAGTTCATGACCATAGGTGAGGATGGGAACGTAGATCGACCGGTAAATTGAGAGCTTTGCCTTCTGGCTCAGCTCCTTCTTCACCACAACGGATCGATACAGCGTCCGCATTACTGAAGACGCCTCACCGATCCGCCTGTCGACCTCATGATCCACTCTTCCCTCACTCGTGAACAAGACTCTCAGGTACTTGAACTCCTCCACTATATATATAAATATATATATATATAAAACAAAATCTCCTTCTCACCCCGGTGGGGTGGTATCTGTGTCATCCTCAAGCTCGGGTCCTCTACCAGAGGCCTGGGAGTTTGAGGGTTCCGCGCAGTATCTTGGCTGTTCCTAGGACTGCGCTCTTCTGGACTGAGGCTTCAGATGATGTACCTGGGATCTAATAGAGCCACTTTCCCAGGGGTTACTGCCCCAAGCGCCCCCACTACCACGGGGACCACGCTAGCTTTGACTTGCCACATCCGTTCCAGCTGCTCTTTCAACCCTTGGTACTTCTCAAGTTTCTCATGTTCCTTCTTCCTGATGTTGGCGTCAGCTGGGATTGCCACATATATCACCACCACCCTTTTCTGCTCTTTGTCCACCACCACTATGTCCGGTTGGTTAGCCAGGAGCTGTTTGTCAGTCTGGAAGCTGAAGTCCCACAGAACCTTGGCCCTGTTGTTCTCAGACACCTTCTGTGGTATGGCCCATTGGGATTTGGGTACTTCTATTCCATACTGGTTGCAGATATTCCTGTATACTATCCCAACCACATGGTCGTGCCTTTCCATGTAAGCTGATCCAGCTGGCATCTCACAGCCTGCTACTATGTGCTGGACTGTCTCAGGGGCTTCTTTGCACAGTCTGGATCTTGGGTCTGATCTACTCTGGTAGATCCTGGCCTCTATGGCTCTTGTGCTTCTGGCCTGTTCTTGTGCTGCCATGATTAGTGCCTCTGTGCTGTCTGCCAGTCCTGCATTTTCCAGCCACTGGTAGGATTTCTTGATATCAGCCACTTCCTTTATCTGACGGTGGTACATGCCATGTAGGGGCTTGTCCGTCCAGGTTGTCTGCTCCTCCTCCTCTGCACTATCATCAGGGTTCTGCTGCCTGAGACATTCACTTAGCAGTTCATCCTTCGGGGCCATTTTTTCGATGTATTCTCGAATTTCCGATGTTTCATACTGGACTGTGGCCTTGACGCTCACTAGCCCTCTGCCCCCCTCTTTTCGCTGAGTGTATAGCCTTAGGGTGCTGGACTTGGGGTGGAACCCTCCATCTGTGCCTTATATCTCCTCCTTTGGCCAGCTTAAGATACCAGCGGGGTATCTGATGACTGGTAGTGCGTACATGTTGATGGCGCGGATTTTGTTCTTACCATTCAGCTGACTTTTCAGGACCTGCCTTACTCTCTGGAGGTATTTGGCTGTGGTTGACTTCCTTGTGGCCTCTTCATGGTTTATATATATATATATATATATATATATATATATATATATATATATATATATATATATATATATATATATATATATATATGTATGCTAAAAAAATAATTACATTACAAGCCAAATGTTTAAGGTAAAATGTATATAAATACCAAACATAATTACACGCAAAAATGTTAATATTGAGAAAAATAACATTTATTACAATTTATGAAAAAATATAAGAAATAAACTGAGGCCAAATGTTCCAAATAAAAATAAAAATAGCATAAATTATGAAAATACAAATAAAATATTTTAATAATTGAAGCTCAAATGTTCTAAACAAAAAATGATATAAATATGGATATTTATATAATTACAAAAACAGGACAGTTTATAAAATAAGGAATCTCATCGGCTCAGTATTGCAGCACAAACTAGTTAGCTCTCTGTGATCATGGCACCTTTAAAAGTGTTTTTTTTGTGTTGGGGCTTTTAAAAACAATATTGTTAATATTCAGGTCACAACATATAAATGTTGGCCGTTTTCGGATGTTATTTCCTATGGCTATTTGGGCGCAATAAGGGCACAATGACGTCATGAAACCCACTACTGCCATTGTTAGCTGCCTTTTGCTAGCGTTTTTTTATGAGTTAGAATGCATAAAAAAGAAAAGCATATGTGTTTTTGTCTTACATAGGGATTGTGAATGATAGGCAAAAATTCCAAAAAGTGCAGTTCCCCTTTAACATCCATCCATCCATTTTCTACCGCTTGTCCCTTTCGGGGTTGCGGGGGGTGCTGGAGCCTATCTTAGCTGCATTCGGGCGGAAGGCGGGGTACACCCTGGACAAGTCGCCACCTCATCACAGGGCCAACACAGATAGACAGACAACATTCACATTCACATTCACACACTAGGGCCAAGAATAATTTCGCCACACCTAGTGTGTGTGTGACAATCATTGGTACTTTAACTTTAACTTTATTTAGTGTTGCCAATCAACCTATCCCCAGGTGCATGTCTTTGGCGGTGGGAGGAAGCCGGAGTACATGGAGGGAACCCACACAGTCATGGGGAGAACATGCAAACTCCATGTTTTTCAGTTGAACTGGTGTAATTTATTTGTGAAAATTGTTTTATTAGGGCAGCACGGTGGAACAGGGGTTAGTGCATGTGCCTCACAATACAAAGGTCCTAAGTAGTCCTGGGTTCAATCCCGGGCTCGGGATCTTTCTGTGTGGAGTTTGCATGTTCTCCCCGTGACTGTGTGGGTTCCCTCCGGGTACTCCGGCTTCCTCCCACCTCCAAAGACATGGACCTGGGGATAAGTTGATTGGAAACGCTAAAAATTGGCGCTAGTGTGTGAATGTGAGTGTGAATGTTGTCTATCTGTGTTGACCCTGTGATGAGGTGGCGACTTGTCCAGGGTGTACCCCGCCTTCTGCCCGAATGCAGCTGAGATAGGCTCCAGCACCCCCCACAACCCTGAAAGGGACAAGCGGTAGAAAATGGATGGATGGATGTTAAAGGGGAACTGCACTTTTTGCCTATTATTCACAATCCCTTTGTAAGACAAAAACAAATATGTTTTTCTTTTTTATACATTCTAACTCATAAATAAATGCTAGCAAAAGGAAGCTAACAATGGCGGTAGTGGGTTTCATGACGTCATTGTGCCTTTTGTCATGGTTTGGTTGCAGCTTGCTGCGAGGTTTGTTCTCCCAGGATGCAAACGGACTATTCCGGACAAGGCGTGCAGGTAAAAACATGATTTCATTCTCAAAACTCAAAAAGGTACAAAAACGGAAAACAAGGCGAAAGCACAAGGCGCTGATCGCACTTGGAGTTAAAGTAAATACTTAGCATATACTATGGACATAGAGAACTAATGAAACTGTGGCATGAAATAAACATGACTTACGTAGTCCAGGCATGAGACAAACAATGACGCCAGGACGACTAACTGGCAAAGGCAGGCTTAAATAATGTCTCTAGATTGGAAACAGGTGCGCGTCCCGAACACCAGAGGCGGGTGAAAATCATAAGTCGCCATGGTAACTAAAACAAACAAGGGTGCACAAAAACAGGAACTAATTGAGTCTAAAACTAACAGAACATAACAAAAACATGATCCGGGCCACGGATCCTGACACCCTTATTGCGCCCAAATAGCCCTGACATCCAAAAACGGCCAACATTTATATGTTGTGACCTGAATATTAGAAGCGGTACAAAATGGATGGACGGATCTGTTTTATTAAGGTAAATAATATATAATAATTATATATATATATATATATATATATATATATATATATATATATATATATATATATATATATATATATATATATATATATATATATATAATTCATTAAAAAAAAGTAAATATATATATATATTAGGGATGTCCGATAATGGCTTTTTTGCCGATATCCGATATTCCGATATTGTCCAACTCTTAATTACTGATACCAATATCAACCGATACCAATATCAACCGATACCGATATATACTGTCGTGGAATTAACACATTATTATGCTTATTTTGGACAACCAGGTATGGTGAAGATAAGGTCATTTAAAAAAAAAATTTTATAAAATAAAATAAAATAAATAAATTAAAAACATTTTCTTGAATAAAAAAGAAAGTAAAACAATATGAAAACAGTTACATAGAAACTAATAATTAATGAAAATTAGTAAAATTAACTGTTAAAGGTTAGTACTACTAGTGGACCAGCAGCACGCACAATCATGTGTGCTTACGGACTGTATCCCTTGCAGACTGTATTGATCTATATTGATATATAATGTAGGAACCAGAATATTAATAACAGAAAGAAACAACCCTTTTGTGTGAATGAGGGGAGGGAGGTTTTTTGGGTTAGTGCACTAATTGTAAGTGTATCTTGTGTTTTTTATGTTGATTTAATTAAAAAATATATATATATAAACCCGATACAGATCATTAAAAAACCGATACCGATAATTTCCGATATTACATATATATATATATATATATATATATATATATATATATATATATATATATATATATATATATATATATATATATATATATATATATATATATATATATATATATATATATATATATATATATGTATTTACTTTTTTTAATTATCATTTCCCCCCCCCCAGGTTGAGATTTTTATTTTGGACAATATTTTATACATCCATCCATCCATCCGTTTTCTATACCGTGAGCATGTTTTTGTCTTCGCCGTGGTTTCATCATCTCGCGAGATCTCAGTTCTCTCGGCGCTTGGGCTTGGCACATGTGCTCTTTCTTTTTTTTTTTTTTTTCCTCCCACCCCTCTACCCCCCAAGAGAAGCTCTCAGCTGCCGAGGCGAGTGATGATGATGGCGGAGCTGGTTCAGGGACAGGCCTCGGTGGCTCAGCCCGGAACGAAAGATGACTTCGCAGACACGATACGCCGGGTCCGACAGGTAAAGCCGCTCAAAGTGGGCCGCACCTAAGCCCTCCTCGCCCCCTCCTCTCGTTAACCACAATCAGCACTCATGCACTCAGCATGTAAGCCAGCTAGCAAGCTAACTAGCTACTAGCCTCGTTAGCATAGCTGAGCCAACAGATTAGTTTCCAGCAGACACCAGACTACGTGCTAAGTGCGTCGGCCACAGCCCTCGACACCGCCGGGCGGCTCGTTTCCGACACAAGACGCCGTGCACCGAGTACGATATTGAAAGTTTTGCGTAACTTTGACAAGTTACGTCGACGCTCGGCAACCTGTTGTCAAGTCTCAGAAGTTGGCGATTAGCTTAGCATGCTAGCTCCGCAACACTGACAGCCCTGACACGCTGTCAGAAAGTTAGCCTCGCTACTTTTCATACTTAGCTTCGATAGTTTTGGGTTTAATGCAACAAAAACACGGTTGTCGCCTCAGTTACACGAATTCGGCAGCCACCGCCACCAACACCCAAAAGCTCCGCCGTGGTAAATGCAAGCGGTGCTAATTCGTTGAAGTTGTGTCGTACTTTGCTCGTGGTAGTAAACACCAGGAAGCTAGCAGGGCTAACTAAGCCTGGCTAGCTGGCGTGTTAAGATAGTCTCTGTTGGAGTTAGGCCATGTCTCATTGAAACGTTATCCCCCGCAGCTGACAATATTTTTTGCACACTTGTCTTTTTTTGTCATTAGCAACAATACCAGTGAAATTGCATTTTTAAAGCCAACCAGCATATCAGGTATCCCTTAAAACTCGACCATACGTCAGACATTGACGACAGCCAACATGGCTGCCTTGGTTAAGCTGACTTTAACTTGCTATACAGGACCTGCTGCTTGTTTTCATGAGAGTTGAGTTTATCTTTAGTAGAAAATCACCCGACTTCTAACATGTAGGGTTTGAAATCCAATTGCAAATGTCAAAAACAGGAAAGGGCCCAGTGTGGACTTAATAGCTTATCAATAGTATGTGGCTTAGCCCTTTCCACCAACATTACCAGGAACTTTTTCAATCCAATCCATTTTCTACCGCTCTTCCCGGGGGGTGCTGGAGCCTATCTCAGCTGCATTCGGGCGGAAGGCGTCGTACACCCTGAACAAGTCGCCACCTCATCACAGGGCCAACTAGGGCTGGGCGATATGGCCTTTTTTAAATATCTCGATATTTTTAGGCCATATCGCGATACACGATATATATCTCGATATTTTGCCTTAGCCTTGAATGAACACTTGATACATATAATCACAGCAGTATAATGATTCTGTGTCTACATTATAACATTCTTGTTCATACTGCATTAATATATGCTCATTTTAAACTTTCATGCAAAAAGGGAAATCACAACTTAGTCAATTTACCAAAACTGTATTTATTAAACAGTTATTAAACAGTGGCACAAACATTCATGTCATTTCAAAACAAAGTGCAAGATTGTCAAGAGACATTTTAAAACAAGCTATAAGTGCACTTTTGTGCATGATGACACACAAGATATTTCAATAAGTGTCACATAAAAATGAGCTGCATATCAAATAGTATATGTCCTACGGTGTTGATGTGGAAATAGTTGCTTCAGCATTTAGTTGGTGTGGCACCGAACGGACATGTTGACATGTAAAGACATATTCCCACTTGAAGCCAAACGACCCCGTCCTGTTTTCTTGGGAATTAATTATTCCTCCATTTGTTACCAGATTCGCACCTTCTTTCTCTCGTATTACCACTCAAACCACACCGTTAGCTGTTAGCATCACAGCTACCGTTACCATGTCGCTACCTGTCTGCTCTGCGGGACCGTGTGACTTTGCTCATGTGACGTATGTAAGAAGGTGCGCTTGTTTTAATTCTCTGAGAAGGAGAGACAGGAAAGAGTGAGAAACGCATGCAGTTTAATGCCCCGCAGCTAAAAGCGACTGCGTGAGAACGTATACTCGAATATCACGATATAATCATTTTCTATATAGCAGAGAGACCAACCCGCGATATATCACACAGCCCTAGGGCCAACACAGATAGACACATTTGAACAACAAAAATGTTTCCAAAGTGCTGCACAAAAATATTAAAAACAAGATTCAAATACCATCCTCAGCTCCACCAATGCCTGAATAAAAACAAAATAAATAAATATAAAACCATGTTCTCCCCGTGACTGTGTGGGTTCCTTCCAGATACTACGGCTTCCTCCCACCTCCAAAGACATGCACCTGGGGATAGGTTGATTGGCAACACTAAATTGGCCCTCTTGTGTGAATGTTGTCTGTCTATCTGTGTTGGCCCTGTGATGAGGTGGCGACTTGTCCAGGGTGTACCCTGCCTTCCGCCCGGATGCAGCTGAGATAGGCTGCAGCACCCCCCGCGACCCCGAACGGGACAAGCAGTAGAAAATGGATGGAAAACCGATATAAAGAAAATGTGATTAAAATTGATTTTAAAGGGTAAAACCAATTAAAACAATACATACAAATACAAATGTACGTAGTGTTAAAAGCCAGATAATACAAGTGGGTCTTAAGACGAGACTTAAAACACTCCACTGTGGGAGCAGTTCGAACATGGAGGGGTAGAGTGTTCCACAGCTTAGGGCCGACCACAGAGAAGACCCTGTCTCCCTTGGTTTTAAGTCTCGTCTTGGGCACCACGAGCTGGAGCTGGCTCTCGGACCTCAGAGCGCGCGCAGGAGTGTAAATTTGGATGAGGTCCGAGATATAATGAGGTGCCAGTCCATGCAAAGCTTTAAAACCAAACCGCAACATTTTAAAATCAATTCTAAAATGAACAGGGAGCCATTGCAAAGTCTCAAGAATTGGGGTTATATGCTCGTGTTTCTTGGCCCCTGTAAAAAGTCGTGTTGCCGCGCTCTGGACTAACTGCAACCGGGAGAGAGCTTTTTGGCTTTTTGACCCGATTAGAACAATTCTAAGTAATTCTAATAGTTTGTTTTCATGGCATTTTAAAAACAAAGTCTTCTGGGATTCTCACCAACACATTTCCCGCAACCCCAAGAGGGACAAATGGTAGAAAATTGATGGACATCCAGCTGATTTAGGGTCAGCCTGTTAGCATTAAATTCAAGAAGAACTGCACTTTTTTAGCTTTCCAAGCCCTCTAGAGCTACTTCTAAACCCTCCAACGTTTTATATACGCTCTGCAAGTATATTTATACTGTAGTAACAGATACGTTCATAATAGGGGTGTAACGATACTCGTTTTAACATTCGGTGTGTGCGATACGTTTCAGGGACGGTCTCATTTTTTTACACAACGATTCAGTGAGTTGAAATCGAATCAAAAACTTTATTGCAGGTGAAGTTTCCTATATTCCTGTTATTTCTTGTCATGTAATTATGTATAAATGAATTATGAATACAAATAAGCAAGTAAACAATTAATGGCCAATGCATTCACATCTTATTTGAATATAGTGCAACCAACACTTCATGTTGCATTAACAAGAGGTAACCTTTTATGATAAATGATAAATGGGTTATACTTGTATAGCGCTTTTCTACCTTCGAGGTACTCAAAGCGCTTTGACAGTATTTCCACATTCACCCATTCACACACACATTCACACACTGATGGAGGGAGCTGCCATGCAAGGCGCTACCAGCACCCATCAGGAGCAAGGGTGAAGTGTCTTGCCCAAGGACACAACGGACGTGACTAGGATGGTAGAAGGTGGGTATTGAACCCCGGTAACCAGCAACCCTCCGATTGCTGGCACGGCCACTCTACCAACTTCGCCACGCCGTCCCCGTCTGCTCATATTTTCAATCAAGCAAGTTTAAGTAAAAGTACGTTAACATTTTAACAGTAGATCTACCTAAATAACGTACACCGACCCAGCCATACAGTATCTAATCTCAGCCCTGGCGTCGCCGATGACGGACAGCGTCTCAGGTGTGCGGAAGCATGTACTGTATGCCCCCTTGTTCCTGTTGATTGTGTTGGCCCCTTACTTCCTAATTTCCATAGCCTCCTTCATCCTTCTCTTGTATTTCTTTCTTTCTGTCGAAATAACTTTTCCCTGGCTTTTAGTTGTGTTCTGGAAGTTGGTGCGTCGTCTATCTTGCTCCGTTGTCACTTCTGTTTTGTCGGTCGCGTCTTTTGTGGCTTAAAGTTAAATTGTGGCTGTATATTATGGTGTTGTATCGTTTGTATTTATTGTGGCTTAAAGTTTTTGTTGTGGTTAATATTTTTTTGTGGCATTTATGACCTTTCTTGACCCGCGTAGCTATCCGCCATTTTTGTCACAGACTGGCAAATAGACTAACCGTTTAGAGTCCTTATTTTTAAAAGTGCCAAACTTCATATAAGGTCTCCCGTTCTTAAATCCAATGTTTTAATTTTTTTAGTATCGATAAAAACCACGATTCCCTTTTAAAACGAACTTAGATCGATACGTAAGAAAACTTGCCAAGCACAGATTGATTGAAATGTATAAATATAAATCGATCCATCAATGTACGATTATGATTTTTAGTTTTTTTTATCGTGCTCTGTCTGTGTTGTGTTTGCTCGTTTCTCTTCTGTTATCCTTTTAACCTGCCCATTGTTCATCACTTTGGCTACCCCTGTGGTAAATTTTAAATGTGCTTTATAAATAAAGTTGATTTGATGATCAATCGTTACACCCCTAGTTCATAACAATATGTAATATGTACAAATTTTACTGTATTTTGGTCATTTTACGAATTACGGGAACTTCTTTCTTCGGCGCATTTATATCCTTTCCCATAGCAACGCACTTCCGACCTCCGTCAACAAACGTGTGTTCCTACTTCCGCCAACAAAAGCCTGGGTTTTCTAATCATGGCAGACTTTGGAATAGACGACATAGATACATATTTTTGGACAAATGAGGATTCACAACCTTATCTTTTTTAACCTAAATATACACATAATAAACTGCTAATTATAGAAGCTTAGTGAGCACAAAGAGAGGGGGAAAAGTTGGAGCAGATGAAAAGCGAGTGAGTTAAGATTGGCGTGACGCACAGTGTAAATTTGGAACTTGGAGCCAAGCTATGCCGACACAAAAGAGCGCATAACCAAAATCAACTGGAAAGAAACGTCCCCTGGCCAGCTTGACCAAACGGACAAATGTCCATGGAGTGAGTCACCATAATAATCATCATGATACGTGCAGCACGTCCTGATTATACCAAATACAGTACATACGCTGTCAAGCTAGCTGTGTACAAACAAAACATGAAATGTAGGCTAATACTTTACAGACACTGTAATATAATTTGTTCATGTTTTCCAGTCAGTATGGATTTGTGTCCTATCGCATTGTGTTGTGCATTACAAACTCAAAATCTATTCAGCTGCTGACACACAAGCTATCTTACGGCTAACACCGTAGCATGCCGTTGCAAGGCAATTTGTTATAACGCTAGAAAAACAGTTCCTCAGTGTTTGTTCTTACAATAACAATGTCGCCACAACTTAATTATTAGACTTAGACAAACTTTAATGATCCACAAGGGAAATTGTTCGACACAGTAACTCAGTTATAATGATGGAAAGTGTAAGGATGGAAAGGACAATGTAGGTATAAATAGACTAAATATAGCGAATATATGTACAGTATATTATATATTATATATACTGATATATTATGTCTATATCATATATACAATATATAACAATTTCCCTGTACAATATTACAGTATATGTGACAGCTGCAGCATAAAATAGAGAGTAAATCCAACAGAAAATAGACATTAAAAACAAAGAGAAGTAGCTAACATAGAAGGTGTCAGGTAATAGACAGATATCATCTATTGCTGTATGGTGAGTGATTATACAGCTGGATGGAGTGCGGAATGAAGGAGTTCTTGTACAGGTTGCAAATTTAAACAAAGTTTTGTTGGCGGTTTTTGGATGCATTTTCCGTGATTTAGAAGCAGAATGGATCACTCCCATTAGCTGAATTGCTAGCCACCTAGAACAAGCCGTTTGTTATCTTTATAATGCAATAAAATGCATTCTTAAGATTTAAAAACGCTAGCAATGTAGCTAATGGGAGCAATCCATTCTGCCTGTAAATCCAGTGTTTCCCACACATTCATTTATTTGTGGCGGCCCGCCACGAAAGAATTACGTCCGCCACAAATTAAAAAAAAAAATATATATGTATATATATTTTTTTGTCCTGTCCAGCTTCTCAGGCAAATCATATAGTTGATGTAGATGCCCATATAGGCTGTTCAGATTTACTTTACAAAAGAGAAGTGTAGGATACTTCTCTTGTTGCCTTATTTGTATTTGACCACTACTGTTTTCTGTTTATTTGTTACGGACTGTGGCAGGACACCTCTGCCTCTGTTTCACTTTATGTTGCTGGTAAATAATATGGTTGTAGTAGTAGGCTAAAGTTAAATTATTTAGTATGCACTAATTAAAGGGGCAGAGCTTTAAGAGACATTTTAGCTTTTATATTTTATAAGATATATTTTTTGTAAGAACCACAATTAATAAATATATTTCAGTGAATAACTTATTGTTCAAATCTGTATATAAATATGTACATAAAGTATTGTAATTATGTTTTAAAATGGATGGATGGATGGACGTTTAAAACAAAACTGTTATTATTAATTAGTAAGTATACATTTTATTAGCCTTTTTAGAGAAAATCATATTGTAGTAAATTATGCAAATTACTCGATGATGTTATGGTGACCACGCCCATAGCCACGCCCCCACCGCCACAGGTATCTTGGCATTTTATGGGAAACACTGAAATCACTCTAAAAATGCATTCAAATACCGCCAACAATACTTTTTTTTACGTTCTGTAACCTGTGTAATAAAGTTGTAGCGATATAATTGTAAGAGCAAACACTGAGGAACTGTTTTTCTTGTGTAACATATGTAGTCTAATATGTAGTAACATATCGCCTTGCTCACAGAGACACTCACAGTGCTACAGTATTAGCTAGAAGTAAGCTAGCTTCTGTGTCAGCAGCTGAATGACTTTTGAGTTAGTAATGCACAACAAAATGCGATATGACACCAATATGTACGGACTGAAAAACATGAACATATTATATTTCGGGCTGCAACTAACGATTAATTTGATAATCGATTAATCTCTCGATTATTACTTCAATTAATCAATTAATAATCGGATAAAAGAGACAAACTGCATTTCTATCCTTTCCAGTATTTTATTGAAAAAAAACAGCATACTGGCGCCATGTTCTTTCAACTTGCCAAATAAAACAAGAAAATGTTACAAAAATGCACACTTTTGACACCCCTGCTATAGATAATAAAAAATGTAATCTGATAAATCTATGGATAAAAAGCAGAGCCTGACGACGCATGCGCGTTTATCACAACTCTCTCGCTCTCTCTGTCTCTCCCCCTCACTCACGAATGCTGCTGCGCGCGCAATTTGTTTTGTTTTTAACCTTCTTAACCCTGAACGTACATTGAAAATACATGCAACCCTAACTCAAAATGCCGGACATTTGAGGCATTTAAGAAACACCGCCCGGACAGCCCTGCAAAAGAGGACATGTCCGGTGAAAAGAGGACGTATGGTCAGGACCTAGCCCAGCGATCGGTTTCACCGGACATGTCCTGTTTTGCTAGCATGCTAGCAGCTAACAGGCTAGGATAGACTGACCATACGTCCTCTTTTCACCGGACATGTCCTCTTTTGCGGAGCTGTCAAGGCGGAGTTTCTTGAATGCCTCAAATGCCCGGCATTTTGAGTATTGTTTACACAACGTGCAGTACGCTACCTAATATGTCCGTGTGGAAACTCGTTCGGTACACCTCCGCACCTAACCGAAACCCCCATACCGAAACGGTTCGATACAAATACACGTACCGTTACACCCCTATTACTTTGATTATTGTTTCTCAGCTGTTTGTAAATGTTGCAGTTTATAAATAAAGGTTAAAAAAAAAAAAAAAAAAAAACGTAGCCTCAGCGCATGCGCATAGCATAGATCCAACGAATCGATGACTAAATTAATCGCCAATTATTTTTATAATCGATTTTAATCTATTCAATCGATTAGTTGTTGCAGCCCTAATTATATTACAATATCTGTAAAGTATTAGCCTACATTTGTGTATGTACTTGTAATAACAAGCATGACGTGCTGCATTTATTATGATCAATATTATAGTGACTTACAGTGCTGCGCTATTAATCAAAATTGAACCGACATTGAGGTTTTAATTAGTGCGGTAAATAACCGCAAGAGGCTGAAGTTTTCTTTTTCCTCCGCTGTCATCAGCATTTAAGTGACACACATGTTCGCCAATCAGAATTGTTGAGCCACGTGTTTGTTCATCTCTCGCTTCAAACAGGAAGACGCTTATTTAATGCATCGCTCTCAGCACCTAAGCGCGTTTATTTAACAAAGAAATTAACTGAACAGAGTGACCCGCCGTCGCCAACACACTCACAGTACAGAGAGCCTTGCGCTTTGCCAGTGAGAAGTGCTGCAAAGTAACAAATTAGGAGGAAAACAAATATGTTACAAAGCCAAATTTCTCATTGTGGAAATATTTCAGCTTCAAATCAGATGAGCGATAAGAACACATTAACATGGACTAACGAGCAAAAATGCCTTGATCACGTGATGACAAGAAATAAAAAGACAACTTCCAAAGTAATTTTTCAAACTTGGAAAAAAATGCACTTTAATATGTTCAATATTGATACAGTTAAAATTTTTGCTTACAGAAATTAGCTCATTTTATTATTTGTTTATTTAGAACAACGCAGTTACAGTGTTTACCTTCCAATTACAGCGCAATAGTAATCAATTCTAATGCAATGAGAAATTCAATTGTATATTATTTCAAATGGTTATTTGCATTATTATATTTTATGATTACATTACATGATAAATACTGTATAGTTGTTATCGATTATTTCTTTAGTTAAAGAGCCCGGTGTAGTAGGGCTGGACAATTAGAGTTTTGATTTCGATTATGGCTTGTCACGATCATGAAAATATAGTAACCGGAAAATTAATGGGCCGGGCAACGTACTTGCAACTTCCGGATTTTGTAACGGTGAAACGGATGAGTAGCGAATAAGTGGGGAAAAAAGAGCATGTCTGACCCAGTGGCGAAGTTGGTAGAGTGGCCGTGTCAGCAATCGGAGTGTTGCTGGTTACTGGGGTTCAATCCCCACCTTCTACCATCCTAGTCACGTTCGTTGTGTCCTTGGGCAAGACACTTCACCCTTGCTCCTGATGGCTGCTGGTTAGCGCCTTGCATGGCAGCTCCCGCCATCAGTGTGTGAATGTGTGTGTGAATGGGTGAATGTGGAAATACTGTCAAAGCGCTTTGAGTACCTTGAAGGTAGAAAAGCGCTATACAAGTATAACCCATTTATCATTTATCATTTAAGTATGCCTAATCAATAATTACTAAACTCAATAAAAGAAGTAAGGCATTTGATTTCCATGACGGAGTCACATAATTGTCCAATAAAACGGGATCCGCTGTTAAACGCAGGATATTACGGAAATTGACATTGCTGTCATTGTGAAGAGAAGAACAATTTGTTTGGGAAAATAATGTGTCCGATACCGCCCATTCAGGCACAGTCAACCGCCCTGTCCTGAACTAAACAATGTGGAGACGGCGACTGGAAGTAACCCATGAAACTAAAGCTAGCAAGAACAATCCATACACCCACAACACATTTCATCTGTTTGTGTTGTTGTGAACATCATCCATGGATGTAACAACAATGTACAAACGGCAATTAGAACTTGAGAGGTCCCCCTTTTTTTTCCTTTTTTTTTTTTAAGAGCCTCATGTTGCCTCTTCACTCGTCAAGCTGAAAACACCAAAGCACAATTCCTCCCTTCACAATAATAGCGCGGTGCACCATATCTGGTCTGCCTACGCTAACAAAAGAAAGGTTTTAAAAAAGTACCTTACACAAGCATAATGTACTTAAAGTATTTACTGATACATTCACAGATGTGTTATGCTTTGACCTAAAATACTGGTAAAAATTGTCCAAAGATGTATTGCACCAATAAATGTGAGGATCTTAGCATATAACATTTTATTAAATTTTATTTGAAAAAGGCACACACTCTATGGCAGACCTGGGCATTCGGCGGCCCGCGGGCCGCATCCGGCCCTTTGTGCGTCCCTGTCCGGCCCGCGTGAGGCCAATTATAAATTACAAAATAAATTTTAAAAAGTATCTATGTCGAGTGTGCAATACAACGGTGCTGCTTTTGTTTTGAAAATCGTTATTTGTATTACTTCCGTGTGGACGTATGCGTGTGAGTGAATGTGAACAGCTGCAATCACAAAATAAAGTTGAAAAAACATCTATGTCGTGCGCGCAATACAACTTTGCTGCTTTTATTTTGAAAAGTATTATTTATGGGCGTGTGTCCGTGTGTAACCTGCGAGTGAAGGTGCACATGCAGCGGCAAAAGATGCACGGTTTACACCCGAGACGCTAAAAAGAGAAAAGTTGATGACGAATGGCGTGTTTCCAACAAGACATGGACTGCAAAGCAACGTTCCCTCTAAGGTGCGCGCCTGCGCAATTGCGCACTGCTCAAACGTCTGCTGCGCGCAGCAAATATATGCCACGCACCAAATCAAATCCCATCTGAATTCTAAACAAAATAAACATATTTATTCTATGTAATTTTGCAATGCAACTCTGAGTGACAGTGACAACAAGCGACCCTAACGGTGTTCATCAACACCGTTCAATTATTGTAACGTCTATCGAGATGCTTCGAGGCCAGGAATTATATCGATCACTTTATTGAGCAAAACTGTTTATATTCGGACATAACCACACCAAAAACATGAGTAAAACAATTCTATCTCGAAAAACTAGTCATTTTCTGCCGTACAAACCAGGCCAAGACCAACTTGTCATCTGTCACCAACACGCATAGCACTAAACCACTGGTGCGTTTATGGCCACACAAAAAGTCGGCCAACTCAAACACCACACAAAGTTACACTATGACTCCTCAGTCATACGTGTGCTTATTTTACTGTCATTTATTATTAATGTTAATTTATTTATATTAGTCATGGAATGCTGTTACACACACTATGTTGAAGTATTACTATTATTATTTATTATTATTATTATTATTTATCTTACAGTATATATAAAAAATTATATTGAGCAAAATTTAATTGAAATATTGTCGATGTGGCCCTCCAGCAGTGCTCGGGTTGCTCATGCGGCCCCCGGTAAAAATTAATTGCCCACCCCTGCTCTATGGTGTTAAAATAAGTGTAAAATGTATGAAACGGAATTAAAACGGAAACACTGAATTATTATATTATATACTATTATTTTACTTATTGTGGTTTATTCGTTACTAATTTATATCCGTTTTTGGATCAAATTGCGGCTTATAGTCCGGAATTTACGGTAAATTATTGCATATTGTTTTGTGTGGCACCTTGAAACAATAATATTTTAATTACCGGGCTAAAAGTAACATGTCTTTCTTCACTTGTTATTTTCGCAGTTTTATGCATTTTAATGTATACATACAGCATGTATATACAACGTTGATGGAGGTTTTTGAAGATGTTTTAGAGGGCCTTGAAGGTAACACAGGGTACTCCCCTAAGTCGCATCTTGTGAGCATATTTTTTTATCTTTAGAATGTAAAAAAAATATACATCTGTGGTTTTGTCTCATAATAATTTGGAACTACAGGCAAAAAAAAAAAAAAGTGCAGTTCCCCTTTAAATGAAACTGAAGTGCTGTGCTGCCCCTAATACACTACGAGTGAATAGCTTATATGATTTATTTTCATTTCACTGCTTAACTTTGCTCTAGCCATATCATTTTGAGCAGTCAGTATGGAGATGTTGGTGTCGCTTGCATCATTGCGCATCGTTGCCAATACCCATCGTCACTATGCTTTTTCCTCTTGCTGTCACTGGCATCGCAATAATATCAGAAAGCTAAACACACTTGCAGAGTTAATCCTAGAGAGGTGAACAAAAAAGGCCCTCTTTCAACATGTGTCACTGTGATTTGGTTCCAGATGGCTGCCAAGATGGGAGCTGACCAGATGCCGAACATGCACAGCACCTCTCCCGTCATCGACCCCTCCCTCTACGGCTTTGGGGGCCAGAAACGTACGCTTGACAATGAAGGTAAGTCTTTTGTCAATGTCGTGCAATTGCTGGGTTGCAATCACGTGACCTAAAAGCACTTCTGGGTTTCAGGTTGAGGGCAAGAGTCCCATTAGTCTATTGTTTATTTACCTGCATCAATGCAGGTGTGGGCGTATTTTGAAATGTTGAAAGGCAAATATAAAAGCCAGATATCATAAAAAAATATTGAAATGGAGTAAAGTTGATTCATACACCCTTCAGAAAAATAATTTTCTAAAGATTTAAACCATTCATCATCCCCAAAGTTGACCGTTCAAGTTACTGCTTGACCACACTCACTAGGATTTTAAAGGCCTACTGAAATGAATTTTTTTTATTTAAACGGGGATAGCAGATCTATTCTATGTGTCATACATGATCATTTCGCGATATTGCCATATTTTTGCTGAAAGGATTTAGTATAGAACAACGACGATAAAGATTGCAACTTTTGTATCTGATAAAAAAAAGGCTTGCCCCTACCGGAAGTAGCGTGACGTAGTCAGTTGAACATATACGCAAAGTTCCCTATTGTTTACAATGATGGCCGCATGAAGTGAGAGAGATTCGGACCGAGAAAGCGACAATTTCCCCATTAATTTGAGCGAGGATGAAAGATTTGTGGATGAGTAAAGTGCAAGTGAAGGACTAGTGGGGAGTTGAAGCTATTCAGATAGGGAAGATGCTGTGAGAGCCGGGGGTGACCTGATATTCAGCTGGGAATGACTACAACAGTAAATAAACACAAGACATATATATACTCTATTAGCCACAACACAACCAGGCTTATATTTAATATGCCACAAATTAATCCTGCATAAAAACACCTACGTGTTTGTTATGCTAGCTCCTCTGCTAGCTCTTAGCTCCATAGAACACGCCAATACAATTCAAACACCTGATCAACACACACAATCACTCAGCCCAAAAGACCGTTCACCTAACCCAAGGTTCATAAAGCTTATATATTTTTAAAAAGTTACGTACGTGACGCGCACATACGGTCAAGCTATCAAATGTTTAGCAGCCAAGGCTGCATACTCACAGTACCTGATATTCAGCTGGGAATGACTACAACAGTAAATAAACACAAGACATATATATACTCTATTAGCCACAACACAACCAGGCTTATATTTAATATACCACAAATTAATCCTGCATAAAAACACCTGCGTGTTTGTTATGCTAGCTCCTAGCTCCTATGCTAGCTCCTAGCTCCATAGAACACGCCAATACAATTCAAACACCTGATCAACAAACACAATCACTCAGCCCAAAAGACCGTTCACCTAACCCAAGGTTCATAAAGCTCATATATTTTTAAAAAGTTACGTACGTGACGCGCACGTACGGTCAAGCTATCAAATGTTTAGCAGCCAAGGCTGCATACTCACGGTACCTGGTATTCAGCTGGGAATGACTAAAACAGTAAATAAACACAAGACATATATTTACTCTATTAGCCACAACACAACCAGGCTTATATTTAATATGACACAAATTAATCCTGCATAAAAACACCTACGTCTTTGTTATGCTAACTCCTAGCTCCTATGCTAGCTCCTAGCTCCATAGAACACGCCAATACAATTCAAACACCTGATCAACACACACAATCACTCAGCCCAAAAGACTGTTCACCTAACCCAAGGTTCATAAAGCTTATATATTTAAAAAAAGTTACGTACATACGCAAAAAAAAGTTGCGCACATACGGTCAAGCGATCAAATGTTTAGAAGCCAAAGCTGCATACTCACAGTAGCACGTCTGCGTCTTTGTCATCCAAATCAAAGTAATCCTGGTAAGAGTCTGTGTTGTCCCAGTTCTCTACAGGCGTCTGTGTATCGAAGTCAAAAGTCCTCCTGGTTAGAGTCTCTGTTATCCGAGTTCTTCCATCTTGACTGCATCTTTCGGGAATGTAAACAAAGAAGCGCCGGCTGTGTACTGTTGTTGCTGACTACGTTCGAAAAATACGTCCATTTCGCACCGACAACTTTCTTCTTTGCTTGCTCAGCTTCTTTCTCCATAATGCAATGAACATGATTGCAACAGATTCACGAACACAGATGTCCAGAATACTGTGGAATTATGAAATGAAAACAGAGCTTTTTCGTATTGGCTTCAATGTGGAAGGCATACCCGTGTTCCCCGGGCTACGTCACGCGCATACGTCATCCTCAGAGGCGTTTCGAACCGGAAGTTTAGCGGCAAATTTAAAATTTCACTTTATAAGTTAACCCGGCCGTATTGGCATGTGTTATAATGTTAAGATTTCATCATTGATATATAAACTATCAGACTGCGTGGTCGGTAGTAGTGGGTTTCAGTAGGCCTTTAAGTATAAGATATTGGAGACACATGTCTTTACATCAGGAGGGGTCCACAAATTAAGCATTGAGCCGTGAAAGACTACTTTGGACTTACTCGTGCACCTGTAACGTTTTTGATTGACATTTAAAAGTTAAAGTACCACTGATTGTCACACACACACACACACACGCACGCACGCACACACACACACACCAGGTGTGGTGAAATTACCCTCTGCATTTGACCCATTCCCTTGTTCCACCCCCTGGGAGGTGAGGGGTGCAGTGAACAGCAGCGGTGGCCGCGCTCCAGAATCATTTTGTTGATTTAACCCCCAATTCCAACTCTTTATGCTGGGTGCCATACGAGTGCCGTATTGCTGTGATTGTGATGCTAATGAGAAAAAGGATACATTTTGTTTTCGCAGTTGATTTCGTACAAATATTTCACTGTCTCATTGTTTAGCTAGATTTCCCTGTTGTTCAGCAATGCTTTCTTCTCAACAATGTTTAGCAATATCAAGATACAGTATTCAGTAGCTATGTAATATGCAGCCTACGAGAGATTTATTAATCTAGTTTATTAATACTATCAAGTAGAGGTGGGGGAAATAATCGATTTTTAGATGCATCGCAATTCGGATATGTACGATTATAGAATCGATTAGTAAACGTCAATAATCAATTTATCTATTGTAAATAAAGTAATGTAGACGGTCTAAAATTTGGCTGACTGCAGGGAGCCACCTCACCGAGATATCCGCCCAGTTCCTTTATTATAGGGCACATATGTTCCAGTTTTGCACACGTTTCCATTAATTTAATAAATGTTGGAATACATTTTTTTCAAATTGATTTTTTTAAAGTTGCAAATGATAAACGCTTATTTAGTGAAACGAAAAGAAAGGTCAAATTGCCTCAATACACATAAATTAAAGATGCATCAGTAATCGATTTTTAATAGAATCAAAGCTCCTGAATCGTAATCGAATCTTGAGGTGGTCAAAGATTCCCACCTCTACTATCAAGGATATTTTCTTAATGCCGAACATAGCACCAAAGACGCTGCCAGTGTCCGTTGTTGTTGTGTATACATGCAACAATGCACGCATTCCATGTGGAAGTTTCCTAAAGAAAAGTGTTTATTTGGAAGTAAAGGAGAATAAAAGACTATCACAAATATGCTTCTACAGTTTATAACAGAAAATATTTGAGAAGCACTGCCCTAGAGCATGTACATAAGGAAAAATCTATAATCTCCCTCACTTGTTTTCTCCACTTTTAAGACAAGAGACACTCAAACGGTCGCTTTTGACGTTTCTAGTTTTCATCATGAATGACAAACCTCCTTTGCACATGATGCTTCCTCTGGCCCACCCCAATCAAGATAAGCTCACCCTATGCAGTGGCCCACCACTTGATGAACGACAGCTTTTTTGTTGGGTAGGGGAGCCAAAATTGATCAGGCTTTGCTACACATTAAAAGGGTCTGTTTACAACCTGCTCAAAGTTACATTTTTCGAATAAAAAGATATAACAAGAACACTACCGGCTTGCTTATGTTACAATTAGGGGTTTAACGGAACAAATTTAATAAACGTCTATTTGTCACAATTCGAAGTTAAACTTTGTAAAACACTTCGGCGCACTTTCTCAAGGTACGTGCCCCCTACAGGAGAGCTCTCTGCATATGACAGGATTAAAAAAAGGGGGTACAACAGCTGCCAAGTAGAGTTTAAACAGGTGAGCGAGATCATAAATCACTCAAAACAGCACTCTTAAACCGTGGCGTTCTTTTTTTCTCTGCGTGTGTATATTTTGAAGGTACAAAACGAGGAAAGGGCGTGTCACAATGATCGAACACGAACGATCTCTATGCATTTACCTCACTATGACATAAAGTATCTTTAAGATAATATCTGGAACTAACAATAATCCGTTAGTCGGCTGGAGAATAAGATAATCTAGCATGTTGCTAATAAAACATGACGCCATCACGTGACTAGCTTCTTCATTATCTCTGAAAATGTCTTGAACATCTCCGTGAGATTGATACTATTGTGATCATATTTATTTATTCCCAAACTTTGGAAGTATTTTGGTGTCATAGATCAGATATATAAAATAGCTTCAATATAGTGGCAATTCGTTTTTCCACTCTACTGGTACTTTAAAGCTACAGACACACAAAATGGTGTGTTCCCAGTAGGATTGACTAAATTTTAACATCAAGGGGAGATTTTGGGTAGTACACTTTAAATTCAGTGTCGTGGATATTCTGAGGTGTATTTAAAATTGTTTTAACCTTGTGTAATATGAGGCCTTTCATCGTAGCGGGCATCCATGTACATATTACGTTGTGACAAATGTGTGCTTATTCATGTTGTTGTCCTGTCATTTTATAGCATCCATGAAGAGAAAACACACATGCCGATTAATCTGTCCTCTTTATTTTCTTGTCACTGTGTGTTTCAGTAGAAATTTCAGATGTCAATCAGAGAAATTACACACTTTAGACTTAGCTTTGTTTGACTGGCCCACTTTATTCCGTTTTTTCGAATGCCTTGTCCCCGCTTCCTCCATTCAAGGTTGCACCACTCCATATAAAAATTTCATCAGCATACAGTAATCAAATTTGTCGGTTGCAAGGATGGTACCTCCTTGTATGGCTCCTTTTATTTTGATATTCATAGCAGTCCCTTATGTCCAGCCTCACCTCAGTGCATTACCAGAGGAAGTGAAATGAGTGCAAACCACCAGAAAATCGATTGAACTCGCCACGACGTGGGTGTTTACATCCATGACGGCACATCCTCCAGTGACCCCTGCAGGACCATTGCTCTGTGCTACCTGTCAAAATTCAATTGCACCCACTGACCCAGTTGCCCCCCTTATTTTAATTTTTTTCTGAAATTCTCTCTTGTGCACCTGCAGGCCTGATTTCCATCCTGCTGGGTGTCAAATGGCAACTCTAGATTGGCAGCTGCATTGCGTTACCTTCTCTCATTTATCTGCTTGATTAGATATGTTTCTTACACACTAACTTGTGTTCTGACTTCTCCATTCTCTCAGTAGGGAATCACCTTGGTGCAATGGTACATCAAAGGTGGGCGTCATTTCTGATTCTGCTCATTTTTGTATTTTTCAATCACGGAGTATGTATTGATTGTCTCATAATCTCACAGGGCTCTTACGACCGAAGACTTCAAAGTGCCTGATAAGATGGTGGGATTCAGTAAGTGGGCTTTGAGTTTGTTGCAGTCGCCGCTAATGTTCCACATGTAATCAACAGTATTGACATTCTCCTCAGCTATCGGGTCACCGCATAGGTCCCAGTCTAAATTATATACAGAATAAATATATATATATATATATATACACACACACACACATATATATTTATTTATTTTTTAATTGATTTTTTAACTCCTTTTCCCACCAGTCATTGGAAAAGGAGGCGAGCAGATTTCAAGAATCCAGCTGGAATCTGGCTGTAAGATCCAGATTGCGTCCGGTGAGTTCAAGTAGCATTCACTCAAGTGTCTGTTCTCACCTTAAAATCGGATCCAAAAGTGACTAATTTCTATTCATAAGAGAACTTTTAAGACATGTTAGTGGATGGCGAGTTTTTGTAACACTGTGCAACTCTTAAGCTTTTTACCCTCTAATGCCTTTTTATTAATACATGATTGCTTTAAATTATAGGGAATTAAATTTCAGTTTAGTTAACATACACTATTGAAGTCAAAATAATGCAAACTTTTTGTGAATTGCATTTTATTATGCAACTGTTGTTGACTGTTTAGTTTGCTCACAGAATGTGAATATATAAAAAAAATCATTTATTTTACTTTAAAAAAAAAAAAAAAAAAGTTACATAGCATTAGTCTTTCCATGTCATGAATATATGCAGAGTAATAGTAAAACATAATGTACATTCATATGAAAAGCACTGTTTAGGTGCCAATTCTAATTAAACCAGCAGGTTTCAGCAAAATTGTGGGAAAAAAAGGTGTTGTGACCGCTTTTCCCTTTTTTGGTTGCTGGAGGGATAATAATGGGTCTTCATTTCATGAATAATGCACTTTTGACCTTTTTGTTTCTTCAAAGTGGTTTTAAGTGGGTTTAATATGTTACAAAACAATATAACAAATATAGAATCTGATGGCAAATGGAAGTAATAACAAGATCAAATATAGTAGTATCATTAAGGGGTAAACAGAGTATGGCACCCAAAACCTATGCTCTTCTCTATCCTCCCTCACAGGTGTGTTTTCCTTAAATGCCAAGTTATGCACACACCCACCCACCTATACCCATGTGACACACACCTTGTCAAACCCAAAGACACTGCTCCTTAAACCCCTAATTGTTTCTCCTACTCACGGCATTTTATTTAAATTACAATGTCTTTCATATTTATGGCATGTCTTAATGGGGTGTTTCCGCCATCCGGCCTTCATCGGGGGTACAAACAAGTGTAAAAGTACACCATGTGAGCTTAAAACCAAAAATAACGTCAGTAAAGTATCTGTTAAAGGGTGTGCATATTGTGCAAAAGTATAAAAGACACACCTATGTGGACATATCACTACTGAATGGCGGTGTATAAATAACGCCATAAAACAGTTGAATCAATGCCCTCATTTAATCCAGGGTATTTTGTGGCTTGAAGTTCATAAATCCAAAAATGTCATTTCACTATTGAGATCCCATTTCCTTTTCTTTGGTGTCTAGTATATGGTCTATTCCAGAGCTATTTCACAGAACCACACTGCAAGTTCAGGAAAGTTTAGGAAGTTCTTTGAAAATACAGACATCTTTGCAGAAGATTCCTAAAAACACTAGCACGGTCATATAGATTATCTTTTACTAGCTGTTTTGCAGTGGGTCCTAAAAAGCAACAGATTCTCGGAAATAAACAAAATAAGAATAATAGTGAAGAGAGAAATCCGGCCCCCTGGTACTTAGCTCTTTGGAAATGGGGCCCTCAAAACAAGTTAGTTGAATAGCCCTGGTCTATTCCATATGCTTGTGCATTGGTTGGATCATTATGGGACTCTGTTTGGCAATAGGGTATTTGGTGTTTCTTGTATGAATGACATATGTATGCTCTGCCAATCAGACTTGTAGAGGTTTTTTTTTGTTATTCCACTACAGAACATTTTGCAAATATGGCATTCTAGCCTGTAAACAACAAATGTTGTCCTAAAGTTGATAAAAGGTTTTTTTCATTTTCTCAACAGTCTAAAAAATGTCTTATGTCCATATATTAGTGCATTGATTAAAAGTGTAAGCGGATAAGCGGAAGAAGATGGATGGATGGATGGATGGATGATTAAAAGTGTTATTATAACAGATATGGAACTTAGAGCCATGTCTTTTTAGAAGTTGGTGGTTGATAACGATGAACCACCTTATCTTTTAAAATAGAACACATTTTGAAACTGACATGTGGGCCCTCTGGAAATATTTGTCAAAAGAGACGTATCACTCTGCAATAATTCAGTAACTTTTACTCATTTGTTTTTTTCTGTTTCCTGTTAGTATGTGGTCCTGAAAATAATAAAATCCTCAGTTGTTTCTATCAAGAAGAAAGTCCAGTATGCAATTGGCCGACACAATCATGGCTTATGGAGTTTTTTTGTTGTACCTTTTTTAAATTTTTTTATCTGGCTACATTTCTTCAGTTTTGACCTCAAAATCAGAATCTTAGTAACAAGTTCTATGTGCTCTTGGTAATTGGCCAAATGGTATATTATTTTTCAGCCACTTGGGAAGGCAGCTTTAGACGTGTAAAACCGTATTTCTGTCTGTGGAGATTGCCAATATATATGTGGCGGTGGGGGCTTGGCTCGTGGCGCGCTCAGTATGACATCAGATATATGACATCATTTTAATTTGCAATGATGGGTATATTTTCTTTAAAAAGGCTAAACAAATGTTTTATGTATATTTAAAAACAAATAGTGTTATTAGTACCTTTAATAACATTATCATGTTTTTCTTAAATCGGAATCACAATCCGCTTTAACACAAGAAATTTGACTTGTGAGACTATGCTCTCTTTGTTCAATATTGTTTCAATTTTTTCTTACTGTAAAAAGTAGTTTGCCAAATATGTAAACTGTTATTTTTAATTAAATTTGAAAAAAATCCCTTTAGGTGTTTTGTTGATATTATTCACAACAAAGTCACTTTAAAAGTAACCACACTAAAGAAAGTATATTATATATACACATGAACTGCTTACATGTAGAAATCACTTTAGATTAATAATATAATTTGGAATAAACTGAAAAAAGCATTACAATGATAGAGGTTGAGCACTAATGTCGTTAGCGTAATGCTAACGTACAATCAACTAGCTCATAGCTAAGCTAACTCAAATTAGCATGGCCAATCGCAGGGCGCAGAGTTTTGATTGTCGGTAGTAATGTCAAATGATTTATGGTAGTTTACACAGGCTTAATACCTTTCTCTTCAACTTTCTCTCCTTACTTTTGCCGAGTGTCAACTGTTTAGGTGCGCGACCAGCTGACGCACTTCTGACAGGCGATTTAGATGCACTTTTTTTTGTTTTGTTTTTAATAATGCAATGTGGAACGTTTTTATGATATTTAGGCTGTTTTTTTAAACTTATTATAGCCAATAGTACATAAATACTAGACTACATACGTTATATCCATTCATACGGTCACTTATTTTTGTTTTCATGTTAGTGTTTTTATCCATCCATTTTCGCAGGGGGTGCTAGAGCCTATCCCAGCTGCTCTTGGGCAGAAGGCAAGGTACACCCTGGACAAGTCGCCACCTCATCGCAGGGCCAACACAGATAGACAGACAACATTCACACTCACATCCACGCACACGGGTCAATTTGTGTTGCCAATCAACCTATCCCCAGGTGCATGTCTTTGGAGGTGGGAGGAAGCCGGAGTACCTGGCGGGAACCCACACAGTCACGGGATGAACATGCAAACTCCACACAGAAAGACCCAGAGCCTGGGGATCGAACTCAAAACCTTTGTATTGTGAGGCACACGCACTCACCCCTATTTCCACTGTGCTGGCCCAAGTGTTTTCATGTTAAAATAAAAATATATATATTTTGAAGGTGTGGAGGCAGTAATGTAGCCGTGGCTCTGCGCCATGATTGTTTACATGTAGGGGAAACCCTGGACTTTCTTAAAAATAGTATTATATAGATAACCTTTTTCATCTTTAGAAATAGTAGTGTAGGTTTATTGGTTCATTCATGGCTTACACACCTTTTGTGGGTTTTGACGTTTGGCTCCCTGTTGGAGAGCATTGAGGGAGTACTGGGGCTTGAGCGTTTGGATGTGTGCGACTAAGGGTTTGGGGAGAGTACGCTTAGGGTCGCCTGTGGAGGAGAGGCACAAGCGGTAGAAAAATAGATGGACGGGTAGATTCACCCAGTCATAACAATAGGTACACCTGAACACTTAATGCCATTGCATGTTGCACATCGGTGGTGTTATGCGCATGCCATGTTAACATGAAAATAATACCTAAATCTAGCTGTTTTGCGTTTCTTCATAACCTGACAGAGGGGGAAGAACTCATCCCCTTCTTTCTGAGAATTTGTCTTATTGTTTAAATATGTACATCCACCCTGCTGTACTGTTGCCAGACGCAAGACCCTGCAAACAGGGAACCAAAACTGCTTGCAAGCTCGCGCCAAAATGAATTAATTTTATGACATGACT
Source organism: Entelurus aequoreus (assembly GCF_033978785.1). NCBI lineage: Eukaryota > Metazoa > Chordata > Actinopteri > Syngnathiformes > Syngnathidae > Entelurus > Entelurus aequoreus. The sequence continues at coordinate 1,536,199 of NC_084738.1, forward strand.
CTTCGGCATTGTTTAACATAAGTATCCAACATTGTAGCATTTGTAAGTCAGAAAAGACGAAATTATCATAGGTCCCTTTTAAATTGATCATGAAAGTAATACGTAGTTTCAATTTAACATTGGAAAATGAACTACTTGTAATAATTGAATCTGTATTTTGGCACGTTTTAACAAAGTACCACTTTGTCAGTCATCAGCGATTAATCTAGATGCCAATGTAGATATTTTTAAACATTGCTGTGCGTTACAATTTTTGTGAATGTCTTTTTGGCCAAGTATGACACAAAGGGTAGCTGAACAATTACAAATGTTTGTTCAATAGTGTTCATTTGTGTTTTTACTTTTTAGACAGTGGAGGCATGTTGGACAGGCCCTGCACTCTGACCGGGAGCCCTGAGAACATTGAGTGAGTCCTCTCCACTTTTACTGATTTACTTAAAAGAAAAAGAAAACTAGGCTGTGCGTTGTGTGAACGTGTGTCCATTGTTGCGCCGCAGAGGGCACGAACCCACATCTCCTTCCATGTCCCCCTCTTTCAATCAGTCACCGCACCTCCTTAACTCCCTTTTCTGTGTTTGGACAATGAGAAATGTGACTTAAGCAAAAAAAACTATTTTTGGTGTCTAATGCTACCACGACCTCCACCCTCTACCCTCACAGTCAAGCTAAAAGACTGCTGAGTGAGATTGTCGAGCAGTGTCGATACGGACCAGGCTTCCACTGCGAGATGGACGGCAATGGAGCCATTCAGCAGATCCTCATCCCCGCCAATAAAGTGGGTCTGGTGATCGGCAAGGGAGGAGAAACCATCAAGCAGCTGCAGGTGGGGGTTGATTTCCACAGTGACACAAATGAATAAAGTAGCTTTCATTTTCATGTCTGAATGTGTTTGCTGTGTAGGAGAGAACAGGAGTGCAGATGATCATGATTCAGGATGACCCCATGCCCACTGGTGCAGACAAGCCCCTAAGAATAACTGGAGACCCCCACAAAGTGCAGGTCGGCCCTGCATCTGCTTCAGTATTTCATCTTTACAAGTTTTTGTTTTGGCTTTATTGTTTGACTTTTTTGTTTTGTTCTAACAGCAAGCCCGTGAACTTGTGGTGAAGCTAATCCGGGATAAGGACCAGGGAGATTTTAGAGCCGGCAGGGTTGACTTTGGATCCAAAATGGGTGGAAGCAGTCTGGATGTAAGAGCCTGTTTATCTGCAATTACCATTCAATCAGGTCTTGTTTGAGACTCTTGAGTGACTCAGCATCTGACGTATTATTGCATTGTAACCAACTTAATAACAGGCAATCAAATCTTGGCATATAAAATAATCTCAAACAAACACCTGAATGACTGTAAATAATTAGGATTTCCGCTCTCTTATTGGATGGCATCAGGTGGTGGTACCTAGGTTTGCAGTTGGCATCATCATTGGCAGGAATGGAGAGATGATCAAAAAGATTCAGAATGATGCTGGGGTCAGGATCCAGTTCAAACAAGGTAAAAGCAAGTCAATTTATTTTTAATCTGTGATGTGGCATTCCATTAATTTACCTACTTTTAATTGACCTGCAGATGATGGCGTCAGCCCGGACCGTGTTGCCCAGGTCATGGGCCAGCCTGACCACTGCCACCATGCTGTGCACCTCATCAATGAACTGGTTCAGACTGCTCAGGTATGTGCACGGCCACCAGGTTGCCAAATACTTTTTTTGTGTATCTCTTAAAGGCCTACTGAAACCCACTACTACCGACCACGCAGTCTGATACTTTATACATCAATGATGAAATCTTAACATTGCAACACATGCCAATACGGCCGGGTTAATTTATAAAGTGCAATTTTAAATTTCCCGGGAAACTTCCGCTTGAAAACAGCTCTGTTTTCATCGCAAAATTCCACAGTATTCTGGACATCTGTGTTGGTGAATCTTTTGCAATTTGTTTAATGAACAATGGAGACTGCAAAGAAGAAAGCTGTAGGTGGGATCGGTGTATTAGCGGCCGGCTGCAGCAACACAACCAGGAGGACTTTGAGTTGGATAGCAGACGCGCTATCCGACGCTAGCCACCGACCGCATCGATGATCGGGGGAAGTCCTTCGTCGCGCCGTCGATCGCTGGAACGCAGGTGAGCACGGGTGTTGATGAGCAGATGAGGGCTGGCGTAGGTGGAGCGCTAATGTTTTTATCATAGCTCTAACGAGGTCCCGTAGCTAAGTTAGCTTCAATGGCGTCGTTAGCAACAGCATTGCTAGGCTTCGACAGGCGGCACAGCATTAACCGTGTGGTTACAGGTCCAGTGTTTGGTTCGGTGTCTCCTGATAGTAGTATTGTTGATCTTCTGTCTATCCTTCCAGTCAGGGGCTTATTTCTTTTGTTTCTATCTGCAGTTAAGCACGATGCTATCACGTTAGCGCCGTAGCTAAAGTGCTTCACCGATGTATTGTCGTGGAGATAAAAGTCACTGTGAATGTGCATTTCGCGTTCTCGACTCTCATTTTCAAGAGGATATAGTATCCGAGGTGGTTTAAAATACAAATCCGTGATCCACAATAAAAAAAGGAGAGAGTGTGGAATCCAATGAGCCCTTTTACCTAAGTTACGGTCAGAGCGAAAAAAGATACATCCTGCACTGCACTCTAGTCCGTCATTCTCACGTTCCTCGTCCACGAATCTTTCATCCTCGCTCAAATTAATGGGGTAATCGTCGCTTTCTCGGTCCGAATCGCTCTCGCTGCTGGTGTAAACAATGGAGAAATGTGAGGAGCCTTTCAACCTGCGACGTCACGCTACTTCCGGTACAGGCAAGGCTTTTTTTATCAGCGACCAAAAGTTGCGAACTTTATCGTCGATGTTCTCTTACTAAATCCTTTCAGCAAAAATATGGCAATATCGCGAAATGATCAAGTATGACACATAGAATGGATCTGCTATCCTCGTTTAAATAAAAAAAATTCATTTCAGTAGGCCTTTAATGAATCTTGACTTATTCCTCTTTAGGAGCGAGATGGCTTTGGAGGTGTAATGGGGCGCAGAAGCCGAAGTGACTGTAATATGGGCGGTCTTGGAGGACTGCAGGAAGTGACATATGCTGTACCTGCTGACAAGTGTGGCCTGGTGATTGGAAAAGGTAAAAAAGTGTGTGTGTGTGTGTGTGTGTGTGTGTGTGTGTGTGTGTGTGTGTGTGTGTGTGTGTGTGTGTGTGTGTGTGTGTGTGTGTGTGTGTGTGTGTGTGTGTGTGTGTGTGTGTGTGTGTGTGTGTGTGTGTGTGTGTGTGTGTGTGTGTGTGTGTGTGTGTGTGTGTGTACACACACACATATACCTGTATACAGTATACCTGTATATATGTGTGTGTGTATGTATATATATATATGTATATGTGTATATATATATGTATATGTGTATGTATATATATATATGTATATGTGCATGTATATGTATATATATATATATATATGTATATATGTGTATATATATATATATATATATATATATATGTATATATATATGTGTGTGTATACTGTATGTGTGTGTGTATATATATATTTTTTTTTTCTCTACGGATGCTAAAAATGTATTTTCTTACGATTCTAAATCTATTCACATGTTAAAGAATCGATTAAAAAAAAAAAAGTTTTTTAAGTAGTCTTCTCACTTACTTGCATGTATACGTCAGCAGCCTAAAGGAGCTTTTGTAATCTGTATCCAATTTTGTGAAGTTATTATAACTTACAATATTGTGAGAATCGTGTTGAAATGATTCTGAATCGAATCGGCACCCCAAGTATCGGAATCAAATTGAATCGTGAGTTGTAAGGTTCATATCCCTGATATTTTCTATGGCACATGTGTTGATGTAGGCTTTGAATGTCAGACTTAAGGCTTATGCAAAGTGCGAGTTCATTGATGCACCCAGTTTGGTTCAAGTCAACAGCTTGCCCGAACCCCCTTCACCTACCTTTTTGAATAAATGAGTACCGTTTGCCGTTTTGCCCTTCTGTGAAACCGATGAGGGTTGAGTGACCACCCTCTATTCTCTTCGCAGGCCTCATGTATATAGCACAAGTGGCATTCATTGGCTTCACTAAGGGCTTAATGATGGGGATAATGCGTGTAATGTGACATTAATTGTTAAAGGTGCATAATAACAGCCCTCAATCATGTGGAAGGCTGCCTGGCATCTAATGAGCCTCTTTCAGCCCAATAGAGTGCAGCAAGGGAATGAATAGGAAGAATTAGCTTATTGGCTATTCATGCCCACTCTATTGCCAGCTATTTAAAAGTCATTGACCATTGCATTGGAAGGAGGGGGTGTGTGCATGTGCGTGCGTGCGTGCGTGTGCGTGCGTGCATGTGGGTGTGTGTGCATGCGTGTGTGTGCACGCGCAGCTGATGGTGGGAGGGGTCGAAGGGAGCCTCTTTACCTAAGATAAAAACATGGCAATAGAAATGTCAAGTGGCTTTTGTGCATGTAGCGGGGCAAGGGAAACAAATAAACCTGGGCGTTGCGTCCCCCCCTCCCTAGGCATTAGCATATGAAGTGGGTCAATATGCTCGAGATGGCGGTGGGTCTGGGTGCTGTCAGCCAACCCTTAAAGAGTGCGGTGATTAATATCTTTACGATGCCATATGTAGCCCGTTGCCCCCTGCTTTTGACCCCCTGCACACACACACACACACGCACACACACACACACACACACACACACACACACACTCGCTCATGCACACACAGTGTCGCTCAACGCCTCTCGCTGTTGATGGATCAAGCCACCCACCAATCTGCTCTCACATTAAAACAGGCTTAAATTCATGGCAAGAGCAGAGAATGAAACAGCACAGTAGTCTTTTTTTCATTTAACGTATAAGTTTCTCGTTCTCTCTAAACCTAACAAGTTAGCATTAGCACACAAAACAAGTGTTAAATAGTACAATTGTTTACTTCAGCTGACAATAAAAGCTTGAGGTGTAATATTTGCCTGCCATATCACTAAAATATCAGTCTTTTACAGCTCCATAGTCCATCCAGTTGACCATGTAACAGCTAATATGTATTAGGAAAAATCCAATAAAGATAATGATTTGGGGATTTGAATAAAACTGTACCTTGTTTCATCAAATCTGCTCTTTTATTTTGGAAATTGCCATAAGTGTTTTCTACACAAGGCTTTTTGTTTTATCATCCAGCATTCTTCATTCTTTTGTATGAAGAAGAAAAAACATTTTACGAGGAAGATGTTTTTGTACAAAATGGTTGCTTGTAAGCTGGTCTTTTAAACAGGGCAAATGTATTCACATAAATTAAAATATAAATATTTGATTTCGATTTTCTCACCACGGTTTACTTAAGGACGAACACATTGACTTAGCGCTTCATTTGTTCACTTATAACACGTTCCAGTCGTTCCAAGTTTGGCGTAACAGGAGCAAAATATTAAAAATGCCTCACTGTGGAAGGCACAGTTTAAAAAAATTATTCTCACTCACACAAGGGCATGCTCCGCAATAACCCCCCCCCTGCTACCCCTCGAACACCAGCCGCTAACCAGACCCTCTGAATACTGGCACCAGTTGCACTTTTGTCCCCCTCCCTTTCTCCAGCGTACTAAACCAGTCTCATTAATAAGACCTGTATTATCTGTCCTGACTTGAGGCCAGTCCATGAAATGAATAGTCAGCCTCTTCATTGCTCTCTGCTGTCTGACTGGAAGAGCTCATAATGGCTTCATTAAGGCAGAAGTTTCATTTGCTTGACAATGCCTTAATGGCCCATGTGCAGTCTGTTGGCAGCACGGAGAAGGGTCCAGGAGGAGGAGAGGTTTTTGTTGAGCGTTTTCATTCGGGGGTCAGTCCGGGTCATCTAAGTGTCAGCCACAAGTGAACAAATGTGTAATTGATGTCAGGAGAGCCCCGGTGTCCCCCCGGGGAAGCACCCTCAGCTTTTTTCCTTGAGATCTCAGTGGAGAAAGTGGGATGGTGGCAGTTGTTTGCTCCCCCCAATGTCATTCACTCTGTGTTCTCATCACATCGAGACAACATAGAGTCAAGAATGAAAAGGCTAAAAAGAGACAAATGATGTCCCAGGAGGAGGATACGCTTCAATTTTGGCTCCTTTCTCCTGCCAGCTATGTTTCATTTCTCCCTGCTGGTGTAATTGCTCTCCCCACACGTCGGGGAAGCTGGCATCCCTTACTGGGGGGTGCAGAAGATGTCCCCCTTTTGTTTCCCCAATTTGCACGGATGTCATCATAGAATGGTAGGAAAGTGGCGAGACACATGCCGGTTGTCTTAAGGTAGCATTGCGGCATAACGTTCTGTCGTGTGACCCGACACAATGCCACAGATAAGACGCCTTGGGTTGTGTGTACGCTGTTCTCACGCGAGAGAAGATCACAACAGACTCAGGCCTCTTTCTCTGCTCATTATCTGTGTCAAGCCGCTTTGTAAAGAAACAGCTTTAGCTTTGAGCAATTCTCCAAACACCCGGTTGTATGTGTAATTAATTATGTGAAGAGTGTATGTTGCTGTTGTGTTTAAGGTTACTTTGGTTTGTCACTTCGGTCATATCAAAATTTTTAATTTTCAATAATTTTAGCACAAAATATTAACCCCTCATTGTTCCCCACGTAACGGAAATCTGATTGATGCGTCCAACACCACTGTTTAAAAAAATAGACGTTTACAACCCGTTGATGTAGCAAACTACAGTAGTTGGTAGAGGTGGGGAAAATAATAATTTCTACAATGCATCAAGATTAGAATGTGGGCAATTCAAGAATTGATGGACAAGTGTCCAAATATCAATCATTTATGAATGTTAATGTAATACAGACATTTCTAAAATGGTAATATTTCTAATCGGTAGTTCTAGGTTTGGTTCTACCTAATTATGGTAGAATCATTAGCCAACATTTGTTCGTTATGTGTTGGCTGTGTTAGCACGGACACACTGAGCAGTTGAGCTATGCTAGCCACGGCGCTGTGCTAGCTTGAATGTGAAGTAGTGAAACAACAAAACAATAAATGCCTTGTACGTTTTAACAGAAGGATATTAGGAACCGTGTTACAGCAGAAAGTAACCAGCTAAGAGGAGGATATTCGCAACTAAATCAATAAGTCAGAAGAGACAATACTAACCGTTAAATGTGGGAATCTTGGGCCACATCACGATTCAATTACAATAAAGATTCAGAAGCTACGATTCTATTAATCGATTATTGATGCATCTTTAATTTATGTTTACTGATGCAGTTTTACATTTCTTTTCGTTTCACGAAATAAGCATTTATCACTTACATTTTCACGGGTACAAGCGGCCGAAATGAGTTTCCTCCGCCGGGTGGCGGGGCTCTCCCTTAGAGATAGGGTGAGAAGATCTTCCATCCGGGGGGAGCTCAAAGTAAAGCTGCTGCTCCTCCACATCGAGAGGAGCCAGATGAGGTGGTTAGGGCATCTGGTTAGGATGCCACCCGAACGCCTCCCTAGGGAGGTGTTTAGGGCAAGTCCAACCGGTAGGAGGCCACGGGGAAGACCCAGGACACGTTGGGAAGACTATGTCTCCCGGCTGGCCTGGGAACGCCTCGCGATCCCCCGGTAGGAGCTGGACGAAGTGGCTGGGGAGAGGAAAGTCTGGCCTTCCCTGCTTAGGCTGCTGCCCCTGTGACCCGACCTCGGATAAGCGGAAGAAGATGGATGGATGGATGGATGGATTTTTAAAAACATTGCATTTGTAATAAGAAATTCCCATTACATTTATTGAATTCATGGAAACTTGTGCAAAACTGGAACAAAAGTGCCCTATAATAAAGGAGCTGGTCGGATCTCTTTGAGGTGGCTCGCTGCAAATGTTTACAACTGTGTGCATTACTTTATCGACAATACATAAATCAATTATCAACGTTTACTAATCAATTTTATAATCGTCCATGTCCGAATTGCAATGGATCTAAAAATCGATTATTTCCCCCACCTCTACTAACCGTACAGTGCGGCCCCCAGCCGGCAACACTTAAAGCCATAGATATGAATGAGTGAACAAAGGACACACGTCTTTGAGCCGCACGTTTATGGCGATTGGGGTCAAAGTGTTTGAACATTCTGTGGTTTTAAAAGGCACAAAAAATAATCAAGGATGACTGCTAGAGGTGGGAACCTTTGGGCACCTCATGATTGGATTACGATTACAATTCTGGAGGTACGATTCGATTAAAAATCGATTATTGATGCATCTTTAATTTATGAATATTGATGCAGTTTAAAAAAAAATTGTTTCACTAAATAAGCGTTTATCACTTGCAACTTTAAAAAAATAAAATTAAAATTGCAATAAAACAGTTAAATTAATTCCCACATTCATTAAATTAATTTAAAAATGTGTAATGTGATAAACTGGACCATAAGTGCCAGGTGCCAGATAGTAAAGGAGCTGGTCAGATCTCTCCGTAAGGTGGCTCACTGCAGTCAGCCAACTTTTAAAACTGTCTACATTACTTTATTTACAATAAATATATTGATTATTGACGTTTACTAATCGATTCTATAATCGACCATGTCCAAATTGCGATTCATCTTAAAATTTATTATTTCACCTACCTCTGACTGCCATGTAGGGACGGTTATTTTATTACTGTAGACATATTCATTATATTTACAATATATACAATCAGGGTTTCCCCTACATGTAAAGGATTGTGGTGCAACGCCACGGCAAGATTACTGCCGCCAAACCTTCAAAATGTTTTTTCTTTTCTTTTTTTACATGAAAGCAAATTTAAGTGATGTATTACATGAGTGGATATACCGTATATAGTCTATTATTTACGTACTATTGGCTATAATACGTTTGAAAAATAGCTCATATATCATAAACATTTTCCTCATTGCTTTATTATGGGGGAAAAAAACTTACATTTAAATTGCCTGTCAGAAGCGCGTCAGCAGCTGGTGGCACACCTAAACGCGTTGACACCGGGCAAAAGTAATATGAGAAAGGTATTAATCCAACGTGATTCCTACATGTATGCACTTCATGTTTCTATATAATGTACTTTTAGTATGCTTAGTTTTACAGTGGCTTGATTGTGAAGAATATAAACAAAACACCTAGTTATTTTTTTTTCAAATTTAATTAAAAATAACTGTTTACATATTTGGCACACTATATTACAACATTCAGGCAGGGCATAATAAAGTTACTTTTTACAGTAAGCAACAATTGAAACTGCATTGAATTAAGAGCACAGTCTACCAAGTCAAATTCCTTGTGTTAAAACTGATTTAGATTGTGATTCTGATACAAACATTTTTTAATATTAGCATTAACTAATAACACAATGTTTTTTAAATTTACATAAAACATTTGTTGAGCCTTTTTAAAGAAAATATATGCATCATTGCAAATCAAAATTATGTCATTGACAATGCCCATAGCCACGCCCCCGCCGCCACGTATATGGTGGCAATCTTGGGGAAACCCTGTACAATATAACAATTATAGATGTATAATGGAATTGCAGCCCCTGAAACGTAATTTAATCGTGAGGTGCCCAAAGATTCCCACCTCGAGTAGGTCGGATGTAATTGATTAGAAATACGGCTAGTTGATTCCCTTTTGTGTACCTTTCATCTTAGGACTGTAATGTTTTTTGGTCAAATTTATATAATTGGCTGTGACGCATTTGCAAAAAGTTTGAATAGATGGGGAGGGGTCCAAAGTAAAGCCAAATGTTTGAGAAGAGCAGCACATGCTTTTTTGTATCTAGAGTTATCTGATTATTTACTAAATATACCGACAAAGTAGCTACGTTGGCAACCATAATTATCACTTCTGCTCTTCTTTTTTTACTCCGGTGCATTGTTTATAAGCGAGGGTGAAAATGTAGTGCTAAATTTATTTGTGGCAAACCACCATATACGGTAAACAATTTAATATCATGACCGTTGCTTGGCAACAAAACTTCCAATAGTTGACTATTCCTGCCTGTCCAAAATTGTTTGGATACGTTTAAAGGTGTTTTATGCTCTTGCAGGTGGCGAGACTATCAAAAACATCAAGGAGCAGTCTCGTGCCCACGTGGAGCTGCAGAGAAACCCGCCGCCCAACACTGATCCCAACGTGCGCATCTTCTCCATCCGAGGCACCCCGCAGCAGTTGGAAAAGGCTCGCCAGCTGATCGATGAGAGAATTGGGGTAGGTGGTCTAGCTCCTCCATTGCCCTATTGTCCCTCGCTTATATTCATGATCACACATGTCCCTGCTGCAGCGAGTGGGAGTGGGGGGTGGGGTGGTGTTGCGTGGTGACTGTGGCCCTGGTGGCCACAGAGATGACACCAGAGGTTACAAAGTAAGAATCCATCAAATGGACTTAATGGAGTGCATCAGCACCCAGCCGTGCCCTTTGACCTTGTCTGTTGGCTTCCTTTTAAACACAAGTGTGGTCTCTCTCAAACGGCACTTCCTTCTTTCCGCTGCAGGCTCCGGGAATTGGAGGAAACGGCAGCTTTGGCATGAACCCCTACAACCAAGGATCAGCCACTCCTCCTCAGCAGTAATTAGTTTTTCATTCATTTCAAGATCAGAAACACATTAAAGTGTATTATGAACTGACATTATTGTCTCACAGCGGCCCTCAGACGTTCATGACCGGTGGCTGGGGCACAACCTTTCAGATCTGGCAGCCTCCTGGCCAACAGGAGCACAGTAAGTTGGACTATCATATCGCCTGACAGAAGTCACATGAGCTAATGTTGTCAGATCTCAAAATGAGGGAAGCGGAAAAGTGTTTTTATGACAGTCTGATAGGTCACACGGGATGATTTTGAGACTTGATAATGCTAACCACCTTTTTCCTGTCCAGACACACTTTCAGTTTGTACTCCATGGGAATGATTAGGAAAGAGAATTGCAGATGAGAAGCTGACACTGTTACGTGTGTCTGCTTTCAGGTCACAATGGATCCCAGACGGGCCAGATGGACTGGGAGCAGTATTACAAAAAGCTAGGCAAGCACAGCAAACCACTACACTTATTTCTTCCTGACACATGCATCTGTAAATTCACGTGCTATAAGTATGGTTGTCCCGATATTTCGATACTTTTCTAATTAAAGGGGACCACAAAAAATGGCGTTATTAGCTTTGTTTTAACAAAAAAAAAAAAAAAAGTTTCTTATTGTAATCGAAGAACAATTTTGGCCTTAAATAAAATAGTGAACAGACTTTTTTTTAGAGGCACTGTAGTACTGTTTGATTTCTTAGTACCACTGTACTTAATTAGCACCGGTATATCGTACAACCCTAGTTACAAGCCATGTGTACACATTAAATAGACATGGCTGTTGTCTTCTGCAGGTCAGCAGGGTCAGCAGGCCCCGAGCGCTGCTTCAGAATACATTAAAAATTGGGGTGAGCTCCTATTGATTACTTACCACACCCCATCCTCTCATCTCGAGCTTGTTGTGCTCATGGTGGTTTTTGTCGTCAGGTCAAACATCAGCTCCTGGATCTCAGCAGACCTCCAATCCTGACTTCAGCAACTGGGTGGACTTCTACAGACAGCCCATGGCCTACTTTAACCAGGGCGCTCAGCAGACTCAAGCCCCGGGCCTTCAGGTAAAAAGTTTTTAAAAAACTGACAAATCGACACAGTTCATAAAACTCTTTATAATGTTTGATTTAACAGTCACAATACCGTTTGACATGCGGCTGAAATAGACTTACTGGACAATTCAGCTACCAAAATTTGTTCCAGCTATAGAGCACTATGTTCTAGACCAGGGCTATTCAACTGGCGGCACAGGGGAATGATGTCAGACCGGCCCCTAAATTCAGTATATTTTTGCAGCAGATGCCTAAAATACTGCAACGCTCTCATATCAATGTACTTTGATTGGTTTTTCTGCAGTGGGTCCTTAGAAACAACGGAGCATTCTTGTTGTTTAGAGAAACTTGGACCATTGTAAACACATCGTTTCTGTTTTAATTTATCACTGGCCAATTGATGGCTTATTGGCTTAATTCTCAAGTAGCTTCCAGAAACAACATGCACTGATTGCATTTATTTTAACTTTTTTGTGTTTTCCTCTTTTTAGAGCAGGGATGTCAAAGTCAAATACATCAGAGAGCCAAAAAAAAAAATTGCTACAACCCACAGGCCGGACCGGTTCAATGTTTATTAAAAACATATTAAAATGATTGCACGTAACCTATTGAACCAAGACCTAACACAGTGTACTGTATTTGATTTAATGATTAAATGAATAAGCCAACATTTTTGTATGGCTCTATCACTAATTTCAATTGAAAACATTTTTCAACAAGCTCACAGACAAAAACAAACTTCCTTCAGAGCAAGCGGCTGTGGCCTGCGGGTCGGTTGTAATACTAATCAAATATCATCCCGGGGGCCATAGATAATTAATTTGCGGGCTGTATCTGGCCCGCAAGCCTTGACTTTGACATTACTGTTTTAGAGGATTAATAGTTATTCTATATATGAAGTGAATCTTATAAGGCTTGGCTGATTTTTTTCATTGACATTTCAACTTCCTGAGAGACAGCGTCCTGCAGTGGACACTTTGGTGTTGCATACCAGGGCTGTATTTGTAGCTTTGAGGCCATGTCCACACGAACACAGTTTGATGAACGCATATCTGGGTTTAAAACGATCTCCATCCACACGAGTGTAGTCTCAAAACTGTATGTCTATACACAAACGCATACATCGGCTGTCATGCCCATTTTATCTAATCAGAAGCATTGGCAACGTTACACCTCTGTTGTTTATTTTGATATGCACAATGACATGTAAATTCTTTAAAAAAAAAAAAAACACTTGACAGAGCCGGGGAACATCATGAATCTTTTTTTGGTGCCTAAAGCGCGCATATGCATACCTGTGCTGCTAGAACCCAACACTTGTTGGATTATAACATTTAATCAGCAACATGGTGATATAGTGCATGTGCAGTGAAGTGTACATTATTTCTAAAATTAGCACACACTAACAAGGAGCCCAGGAAACCTCTTGAATAGTTAAGTGCCTAAAGTGCACGAACGAGCTGCAAACCTTTTCTGGTATTACACCGTATTTAATCATCAGTATAGTGAAATTACATGTGCAATGAAGTGTATATTATCTTTAACATCAGTTTCACACTAACAAGGAGGAAGGATACATCACTCTTTTTGGGTTTTTTTGTCGCTCTGGTGCGCTATATGCGCACGCGCAATCTACACAAGTTGGAACCAACACACTTAAGTTAACTTCATGATTTGTCGTTAAATAAGAATTAAAACATGAGATAATGTTGCATCTTTCCTATGAGACTAAACAAAAACTCGTGTCCCATCAGCTGGAGGTTTGACTGCAAATGATCCAAAACGGCTGACTGGAATTGGCGCTGGCGGGAGTCTCGTAGACTTTTTGAAAAACCCATGTTGATGAAAGTTTTCATCAATGTAGAGTGAAAATAGCAGTACGTTTCCGTTCAAACATCCAGTAAGTTCTGTTAGTCTGTTTTAAGTCAGCAAGGCAGTGTTGGTTACTCATTACTAAGCTTTCGAAATAACAGCGCATAACCGTGACGTCATTAGATGAGTACAGCTCACTAAGGGAAAAGTTTTTTGAACTTTTCGCATTGGCCATCGTTTGCAAAAGTGTGCGCTTTTAAGGACAAACGTACGCGTTTTTTAAGGACAAACGTATGCCTTTTTAAGGACAATTGTTTGCGTGTGGAAAAGAGGCCTAAATGCAGAGATAAGTATGTGTTTATAAAGTATCCATATTCATGTGTACATGGCCTGACGTATGAAATAGAACTAAATCAAATGTCCACTACAGACGATGTCAGTTCTCAGGAATATGCAATATAAGATTAATAGTAAAGGGAGAGGTTCGGGCCCCTGTCCTTTGCTTTCTGGAAATGTGGCCCCTAGAACAATTTAGTTGAATAGTCCTGTGCTAACCCCCATTTATACTGTAAATGCTGCATTGTGGGATAAACAAAGTCTATCCTATCCTAATTAACATCTCCATTCAGTTACCAACAAGCTGCATACACTAGCATGGGGTCTCTAAATGGCAACGGGTAAACAAAACATTAGCATTATCAGCTGTGGGTGTACCCAACCTGATGGAGTTTTTAATAATGTCATAGGATGATGGTAGCTGCAATTGATGTATGTGTCATGGCTGGTGAGCATTGAGCATCCAGCAAGTTTATCTACCTGAGCTTTCGCTTTAAAAAACACATTTGTGTTCACAGTGAATAAATCAGCTGTCTTAATGCTGGCTCAGCAATTTGCTCCTTATAGCTACTACAGCATGGTTCTGTTGATTCTGTGTTGTGCAATACAGTCATCCATCGTTTATCGCTGTTAATTGTTTCCGGACATGTCCGCGATAAATTAATTTAGGCAAAGTAGGAATCGTTAATTATGAATCAAAGATTTTCATAGTTGAGCATAAAAACTGTTTACTACCTTCTACATAGGAATTTCAACATTATCATTATTAAAACACCCTTTAGATGCCTTTGCACTCTTTTAGTTCAATATAGTAATGCAACCTGAGGCTGAGCCAATCAGAGGTCATGATAACAGTGCACTCTGATTAGTCTAGTCTTCAATTAATGTGGTTAATACTACTGTGGTATAATATTTTGTGTCCACTTAGTCATTTTTATGCTTAAATGCTTGATTTAAGACTAAACAAATTCAAACTGTGCTTTAAAAAAAAAGAAGTTTAATTTGTGATGTGGTGAAGACAATATTTGAAGCGAGGGACCACCAACTGTACACCTGTCTTACAAATGCCAATGTGGTCAAAGGCAGCCTTTTTACTTCCTTAAGCACCCAAATTAATTTGAGAAGTAAAAATATTAACTTAAATATAAATTAATTTTCACATTTGGAAATAACAGCTTGACTGCAATTATCAACTCCTTCCAATTAATCTTCGATTTTTGTGTGTGGTTTGGCTAAGAAAATGCCCAGCATTTGATTGGAGATGTTACAGTATATTGCAGTCATTTGGTACATGCGTGCAATCTTCTAATGTGTTAAATATCCAGCCTTACCAATAAGCCCCGTTTTAATTGAGGTATTAATTTAAAATAATGTTATAGTTGCATGATATTAACAGATGTTATGTTTAACCCTTTCATGGAACTTAATGTGGTAACTTCATTAATGAAAAATAATTCAACCATTTTTCATCAAATGACACTTTCAATCTTGTTTCATTGCTAGCCAACGTGACAGCAATTAGTGTATTTGAATAAAAGGTGTGTGTCGTGAGGATTATTTTCAGCTGTCAATCAGTTTGGACTCTTCGGCGTGTAGACGGCGAGAGTGCAGGGTGTGTCTGATGTAAATCGGTGTGAGGAATAAGCTGTGTGTGTGTGTGTGTGTGTGTGTGTGTGTGTGTGTGTGTGTGTGTGTGTGTGTGTGTGTGTGTGTGTGTGTGTGTGTGTGTGTGTGTGTGTCGTCCTGCAGGATCACTAAAGAAGGTCGCATCACTGAGGACGGAGACGACCCTTTTTTTTCTTCTATTTTTTTTTTTTTTAAACGGAGGGTTCTAGACTCTCATCGCCTTGAAGACTTTTTTTAGTGGGAAACACTAGCTGTAGAATGACATGATAAATATATTTCTAAAAATCAGCAAACCTTTATTTGTTACTAAATGCTTATGTACACTGTTGTTTTTGAGTAGACCGTATTTGGGATCTCTTTTTGGACTTGAGCAAGTATTTTTTTTGTTTGTTCTCTTGTCGTGACTCAGATTGTACCGCCAAAATGAATACCCCGAGACTTGCGTGTGTAACATTTCAAAAAGGCAATATAACATCTATTTTTTCTAGTTTGGTTTCCAATGGCACCCTGTTGATTCCGCTTAGCAGTCTTGAATATGTGTCTTATTTTTGTCACGTGTCATAAGATGTTTAAAGAACGTGTTGAGATGATTCTGTTTGTCTTATTTTTACATGATTCAGTGAAATGAAACTGTGATGTTTTGTTACAGGAAAATGTGTTTTTTTTGTTTTTTTTGTTACATGGTTTAAAGAGTTTAAAAAAAAAAGTGAGGCTCCACGTCAGCCTGCGGTGGCAATATAGTTCTAATTTAATTCCTCTTGTGCATTGTATGCTGTTTTTCATTGTCATTTTTATTGTATTCTGGTTTAAACACACACAATATATATTAAAAAGGTGCAATATCTTCTTTCACTTTTGAAACAAAGATGGGTTCTCTAATATTTTTGACCGACTTTTAACTTGTAGTTTTAAGATGTCTTCTGTTTTTTTTTTGTTTTTTTTTTCTCAAATGGAAATGTCGAGGATAATTTATTACATTGATCTGGTATCTAAGACTTAGAGGGATGTTGCAAATAGCTTTTTTGCCTTTGCTACCTTGTAAAACTGTACATATTCTCATGTATTTGACTGTTAATTTAAGGATATATATGTTTCATATATATATAGATATATAGAAATTATTTTCCTGCGACCAGTATTGTAGGAAAAGTGTCCCTCTTTTTTCCTTATACTGAAAATGTTCAAAGATTATGAATGTGATTGAAATTGGATGTTGCATCTTGTTTGAAGAAGATAAAAGTGCTATAGAATTATTTTGTGTATGTTCTGTATACTTACGACTTATTCAAGACTGCTAAGCCTCTGTTAATTCTACCTGTGTGATGATTGATAACTGTAGGATATGTTGTTTTCTTTTTATGTTTTAAGTATTATGATCAAAACTGTCTCCTTCGGTACCTCCCTGCTTCTCAGTCCAATGGTAATAACTTTTTAATTATTTTTTTATTTTTTTGTGTGATCTAACTTTAAATAGGAATGATGCGTCATTACGGAGAATCAATTCTTGTATTAATGTCATTTCTTAATGAAAAGGGATATAATTTCGGAAATGTCTAATTATGGTGGGTTTATTTTCCTTTTGGTGTACAGTTAACCATGTATTAAAACAAACATCCAGACTACCTTTATTGTGTACTGTTAAGCTGTTTTTGGTTCCTATTGTGTAAATACAGACATGGTACAGAGAATTATAGCTCGACTGTATGTTTTATTAGCAGATAATCTATTTTCTATATAGCCTGTTGACAGTTCTCAAAGTCAAAATAAATTTTCCGCAAGCCTCTCTTGTGGTTGACCTCCATTTAGTGCTCTTATTTTGGATGTGTGTGTAGAAATCCGGGCTGACATAATTCATGCATGTCATTTAAAAACATTGACAATAATAGTAATAATAGTAGCAACGTGTCGCCCTCAGGCTGCGCTTCTAGTGACATGTTCCTCCTCGCCACCCCCCTCCGGTTCTGTCAGTGCACATGCTTGCACCCAGCAGGGGGGCCCCTGCCATACTGGCCCCTGAGCAGCCACATACCGGCCCCGGCATTGATACACTGCAGCTGTTTCCAAATCCAGCCCTTGATTTTGATCCTCTTCCTCTCTTAGTGTGCCGTCCCTGCGGACACTAATGACCCGGTGGTGCCATTGTTGCAAGCCAATAACGCGCTTGTTCCAGACTCATTCCCAGACCGACCTTTTGTTATTGTTATCATTAATTATCATTAATTCTGTGTTTATCTGCGACATCATCTGATAGCTACTTAGTATCAAGGGAGTGTTTGAGCCATGCTGCAAAGATGAATGGGAATAAAGTTGTATTTTTCTGATTTAACAAAAACATTGTGGTATTAGAGGTTTCCAATTTTAGTAATGCAGGAAAAATTTACTCGACAATTTATAATATATATATTTTTTTTTAATGTCATTTTTTCTTGAAAAATCACATACAACAGTCAGTTATTCTGGAAAACATTGCTCTGGGGAAAAAAAAAAATTATTTTCACAAAATTTTAAGTTGCAAGAATTGTCAATTTTATGGAAATGTTTTTTTTATGGAAATGTTTTTTTATGTTTTGAGAATTTTTTTTATTCTCAGGAAAAAATGTCAGAGAATGTTAGAGAATATTTTTTTCTTGAAAACACTCCGACAAAGATGGTCGTAATGTTACGATTTTTTTCGCGGAGGTACTTTGTCTAACAAAAAAAGTTACGAATAGTTGGAAAACATTTTCAACAATGGTAAGTATACTTAAAGAACAGTCAGAATGTTGTGACTTAGTTTTTCAAGAAAAGGAAAACGATTTAAAGTTTTCTGTGAAACTTCCTATTTTTTAGGAAAAGTCATAGTTACAATATTTTTTTCCTGGAGGATTTTTATAAGAAATGTAGTGATAGTGGAGGATTTTTATAAGAAATGTAGTGATAGTGGAATAACCCATTTTTTCATCTGTAGATGATGAATCGGAGTAAAAAATGTATGTAATAGGAATAATCGGGGAAAAAGTCGTAATGAGTCGTCAAATTCTTAGTTTTATTCCAAGTTCCAAACTTAAAGCCCTTTTTTTATGTCTAGAACAACGCTACAGTCATTTAATGTTTTTTAAATGTTATTTCTTGCCGTTACAACTTAGTATTTGCTATCTACAGTACAGAATTTGGTGACTTTTTTTTTTTTTTAAGATTACCTCTAGTACTCCTCTGTAGCTTGGGACTAGTCGATCAAGTCTTTAAAATGCCTGCTTTTTTAAATTAATATATACAAGCTGAGAAAAAGTCTGATAAAAATCCTTAAAGGTCAGCACAAAAGTGATGTTAGTTTTAGGAGTAGTAGTTCTAGTTGTATTTTTGCAAGATTTATACTACATTTTTGTTACTCTAACTGCTACGTTTACTTAATTGTATTTGACTTTCTGCATGAAAACACTTCTCATTAAGCTTTATTGACATGTCCCGTGCTGGCAGTCTGCTTTAACTACCTGATCACTTGGCATGGATGATTTAATCATGTTTTTATATGTTTCTATGCATGTGTGCAGCCACCCGTCGAGGCTGGCAGGTGTCATGTGACAAGAAGAATACGGAGGAGAGCCAGGGGGGTGCACCTCTGCTCTCACCTTTGCGTCAGATTAGCTGATCTTCACTATCCTGCACACTGTGGCACTCATGACGACAGCTTAATCTCATTTTAATGACTACTCTCTTGTCAAGTGTGTGTGTGTGTGCTCTTGTCTTTCTATGTGTGTGCACCTTCTCTTCACATCAACTCTTCATCTCAAGTACTCAACTAGTGGGTGAGTTTTTACCATCTCGCTTACGGCCACTTTACTGATTGAACTTGCGCCATACAAGTCTCTCTCTAATGGGGTGATAGTGCGTCGTATTTCATAACAATTCGTAGTAATTAATCATCTGAAAAAAACCTCAAATATGAGGCGGGGGGAAATGTCATGTTTTAAAATAGGTTGGTTTTCCAATCATAATGGTATGAAATTAATTATTTTAAATACAAACAAAGATTGTTTAATATATGTGGCAATGTTATGGAAAAGACATTCTAGAAAGAAAGTCAATGTAATGAGGAAGGTCATGAAGAAATTTAAAAAAGAAAAATATGCAAGAAGTCATGTAGGGGTGGTTGTTTTAAGTTTGAGGGGTAAAAAGTAATCTAATAAGCGGTGCTTCGGGAAAGTTGATTTCATGAGAATTGTCATTTTCTGAAAAGAAGTCAAAGTAATAAGAATAGCCAAGTTTTAAAAAGGAAATATTAGAATTGCATTGAGTATTCAAGAATATTTTAGGGGGAAAGTTAACTTGTCATGCAAGGTTTCAGCAAAAACATTGGTTTAAATGTAAGTTTTAAATAAAAGATGACGATTTTTGTGGAGGTAAAGGGCAGAACAAGCAAATGTCATCTGTGAGAAGCCTTATTTTTTTTTAAATACCGGGTAGTTGATTTAATAAAAATATTTTTTGAAGAAAAAAGCAAGTATGAAAGTCAAGAGAAATGGTCATATTGTGGTTATATTGCAGTGTTTTTTTAAAAGTCAGTATGAAAGTCATGAAAAATATTTTGTTTTTGAGTGAACAAAGATGAAGTGATGGGGAAAGGCAGTATGAGAAAATATCATCTTGTGACGAGACTTAAAAAAAGGTGCAATAAGAAGTCAACTTCGGACAAAGACAGTATGAGAAAAAGATCATTCTTAGAATAAAGTTAGTAATTTTTAAGAAAAAATACAATTGGTATGATAAAAGTAAATCCTGTGGGGATGTGTTTTGAGAAAAATGTCAGTGAGGAAAACTTTATCTTGTAAGATTTTAAAAAAAATAGAAAGTATGAAAAAAGTTGGTATGATTTAATCATGATTTTCTTTTTTAGAAAAATCCATGTAATGAGAATAGTATTTTTATTTTTTTTCTCAGTAAGTCCGTATGAGGAAAAGAAAGTTAAAGAAGTCAGTATGAGAGAGAGATCTGTGAGAAGCCATATTTTTTAGAATAAACTGGGAATATTTTCTGAGGAAAAAAGCTAGTAGAAAAAAGTAATGAGAAAACTTATTGTTAAAAGTTGTATTTTTATTTTACAAGAAGTTGGTATAATGTTATGAGATAAATGTAATGAGGATGTTTCAAAAGAAAAACATTTATGAGAAAAATGTCAGTATAAGGAAAATGTCATCTTGTAAAAACTTCAGTATGAGACAAGTTGCTATAACAAGTCATGTTAAAAGTTGTATGTTTTTTAAAAAGGTTGCAATTACAAAAATATCTTAGTAAATGTAATATGTTTTGAGAAAAAAACAGCACAAATCATGAGAAAAATGTCAGTATGAGGAAAAATGTTCCTTGTCTGAAGCATATTTCATAGAAAGTCAGTACAGGAAAAAAATAGTACTTTTTTTTTTTTTTTTTTTAAAGAAAATCCATGCAAAAACTTTTTTTTTTTCACCTGATTAGTCCGTAGAGAAAAGGGGGAAAATCACTATGAGAGAAAGTCTTAATATTTTAAGTATAGTCAATGTAATGAGACTGTGGCTAGGATGAAAGCATACATTTTAAGGAGTGTGAGCTTTGTTGACAAGATGTACACTAGCGGGTGAAGGTGTGCCTATAATAATAATAGTACTACTAATAATAATTATTATTATTCATTGAGTGCTCCGAAGCATTGTAACATGTTTTCTCTCTCCCCTTCTGCAGGCTTTCTTTGATAGCTTTCCCAGCAGCTCTTTGAAATGACAACAATTAGCGTGCGTCTTTGTGCAATAATTGTCAATCATCCACACAAACTTGATAGGCTTTAAATGGCCACAATAATGGCTTTACAATGGCGGCTAAGCGGGGATGATGTGATGCCCGCGCCTTTACCAGCGCCCCCAATAAAGCCGCTATAAGGTTAATGCATAAATAAGCAAATCAAATCCATGCGTTACCCCAATTCACTCCATTTTAATTCCTCTTTAATAAAGAGCCTGGCCCCGCCCCCCTGTCCCGCCATTTACCTCGGATTTTGCCTGATGAATGCCATAAATGTAAATCAATCTAGATGAGAAAGGGAATAGGGCGAGGGGGGGTGGCGGGCCTGAATTTCATCTGGGAAAAAAAAGGCAGTCTCATAAAAAGCAGCTGTTTGCGCAGTAATCTTTTTACGTGCCCTGTCACTCACCTTGCCTTTTGCCATGTATACCTTCTTTTGCAATATATCCCCCGGCCCCTCTTCAAAAAATGCCTACTTTTTCCACTCCCAATCCTTCTTGTAGTTGGAGTGAAAAGAGGCGTGCATGGATGTCAAATTGCCCTCAAAACCCCCCATGAAAGATTGATTTGCGACACTTTTCAGGGGCCTGGACATCACTTTTGGGGAGAAGCTCAATGGGGGGAAAAGCAGCCATGGAATAAAGATGTCCGAAATAAAGAAGCAAAACTGCCCATTTAGCTGCACTCCATCAAGCTGGAAAAATAGCCCAAAACTCTGCAGCACAACTCCCATGAATATTAAACTGCTTTACGAAAAGTGCAGCCCGTCAAAGCAGCTTTGCATGGGAACAATGCTTTAAAACACCCCCCCCCCCCTCCGCCGCCTACTAAAAAAATATATATAAAAAAAACACATGAGCGTGTTTCTATTCATCTCATTCCCGCGCTTAGTCCTCTCATTAAACGACATTACAGGCACATGAATAGCAAATGCACTCAGCACTACAATAGCACCCGCTCCTTCCATTTTTATTCCATTTTTTTATCTCACGTGCACATTTGGAATTCGTCATCCACAAGGAAAAGTCTTGAGAAAAAGTTGTAATGAGGAAAATACCTAATAGGCACATCTTTTTGAGAAAAAGTGATGTTATGAAGATAAGCTTGCATGGGATGTAATTGTTATATTTTTACGGGAAAAAAGTCACCCTTTGAGAAGTTCTGTATTTTAGATGTAAAACAAAGTCGCTTCAATGATGATCGTTATCGTTTTAGAAGAAAAAAAAGTCACTGGGAGAAAATAAATCTTATGAGAAGTATTTTTTTTTTCCCCAAGAAAAAAGTCGACTTTAAAAAAAGATGAGGGAAAAAGTCAGTATGAGAAAATAAAATATCTTAATACAAATCTTATGAAAAGCCATATTTTTTCAAGACAAATTTCGCCACACCTAGTGTGTGTATGACAATCATGGGAACTTTAACTTAACAAATGTTGGTGTATTGACAATAGTCATGTTTTAGAAAAAGGTCAATATGAATAAATAAAAATGTCGTATTCTGTAAGAAAAAGGTTGAAGTCAGAATAAAAATCTGAGGGAAAAAAAGTCTGTGAGAAAGTCATTCTATGATTAAAGAGGTATGAGGAAAATGTTCTGAAAACTAAGGTCAATGTCATGAGAATAATCATTGTAATAGAAAAGTCATTATGAAAGGCGTTGGATGATTATATGAAGTATGAGAAAATATTCTTGAGAAGCTAAATTAAAAAAGATAAATTAATGAGAACAGTCCAAATTGTTAGAAAGTCTGAGAAAAAACATAGGGGGAAAAGTAATTCTGTGATAAAGTATGATGATCTTGAGAAGTATTTTTGGAGTCAGGGTTAAGAATAATCACATTCTTTTAGAAAAGTCAGTATGAGAAATCACTGATGAAAAAGTATGAGAAATGTGTCATGGAAATCATTCTTTTAGAAAAGTGATAATCATTCTATGATTTAAAAAAAAAAAAAAAAAGTATGAGAAATTAGTCTGAGAAGTTGTATTTTTCAAAGTCATTGTCATGAGAATAATCACATTCTTTTAGAAAAGTTAGTATGAGAATGTCATTCGATGATGAAAAAAGTATGAGAAATGTATCATTAAAATCACACTTTTAGAAAAGCGATTATAAGAGTTATTTTATTATTTAAAAAAGTATGATACATTTGAGAAGTTTTACTTTTTTTAAGTAGTTATGAGAATCACATTCTTTCTGAAAAGTTAGTATGAGGAAATCATTTGATGATGAAAAACTTAACATAAAAATCAAATTATTTTACAGATTTAAATGAGAAAAATGTCAGTCTATGAGAAATCAGTCTGAGAAGTTGTACTCTTTGAAGTCAGTGTTATGAGAATCACAAGATTTATTAAAAAAAGTCAGCATGAGAAAGTAATTTCATGATGAAAAAAGTGTGAAATATATCTTGAGAAGTTGTATTTTTTAGGTTATTGACATGAGAATAATTATTTTATAAAAGTTAGCATATAAAAGTAATGCTATGCATGATAAAAAGGTATGAGAAAATCTGAAGATTTTTATTTTTGTAAGTCAGTGTCATGAGAATCACATTCTTTTAGAAAAGTCTGTATGAGTCGTACTGATTTTTTTTTTAAAAAGTAGCAATAATTAATCTAAGTTGTATTTTTTTAAATTCACTGTCATGAGAATGACATTCTTTTACAAACCTCAGTATCAGCCATTCATTGATTTAAAATAAAACGAGAAAAAAATTAGAATGTTTTTTGTTTTTAGAAAATTAAGTTTACATAAAAGCATTTTTGAGAGTCTGAAAAATCATGAGAAATGAATTATATGATTTAAAAAAACAGTACGAGTCATTCTAGGATTTAAAGGGACTTATGGAGAAGCTATATTTTTAAGTCAATGTCATTAGATTCACTTTAGAAAAGTGAATGAGAAAGTCTGATGAAAAAGTATGAGAAATGTATCATGAAAAACATTTTTATAACGAAAGTGAAACTCATTTGAAAAGTATGAGAAATGAGTCTGAAAGGTTTCATTTTTTAAAGTCAGTTTAATGAGAATAATCATTCTTTTAGGAAAGTTAGTATGAGGAAATCATTAGGTGTCGATAAAAAATGAGAAATGTATAATAAAAAAGCACATTTTATTAGAGAAGGGATTTTTATGAATGTCATTCTATGATTAAAAAAAGCATGAGAAATTTGAGAAGTTGTATTTTTAAAGTCAGTGTTGTGAGAATAATAACTAAGTCATTCCATGATGAAAAAAAAAGTGTGAAAAGTATCTTCAGAAGTTGTATTTTTTAAGTTGTCATTAGAATCAAATTTTTATAAAAGTTAATATAGAAAAGTCATTCCATGATAAAACAAACAATAAAAATCTGATAATTTACCTTTTTAAATCCGTGTCATGAGAATCACATTCTTTTAGAAAAGTCAGTATGAGAAAATAATTCTGCTTAAAAAAATATTCAATTTCTTTGATCATTTTTTGTTACTTTTTTTTTTTTTAAAGTCATTGTCATGAGAATTACTTTCTTTTAGACACGTCAATATGGAAAAAGTCATTGCCTCGCAATACGAAGGTCCTGGGTTCGATTCCCAGGCTCGTGGTATTTCTGTGTGGAGTTTGCATTTTCTCCCCGTGCCTGTGTGGGTTCCCTCCAAAGACATGCACCTGGGGATAGGTTGATTGGCAACACTAAATGGTCCCTAGTGTGTGAATGTTGTCTGTCTGTGTTGGCCCTGCCATGAGGGCCACTTGTCCAGGGTGTACCCCGCCTTCTGCCTGAGTGCTGGAGATGGGATATAGGCTCCAGCACCCCGCAACCCCGACAAGCGATAGAAAGGGATGGTTGGACGGATGGAGAATATGTTTTGTCAGTGTCATGAAAATAATTGTTCTTTTAGAAAACTAAAAGCTGATGTAAAGAAAGTTTTTGAGAAATTCATTCTATGATTAAAAAAATCAGTTTGTTGTTCCAGTATTAAAAATTACTTCAAAAAGCTATATTTTTAGGTCAGTGTCATGAGATTAACATTTTTAGAAGCGTCAGTATGAGAAACTTTGATTGATTGAAAGTCATTGTGATAAAAAAAAAAAAAAAGATACATTAATCCTATAAGAAAAAAAATGGTCATAGTATGAAAAAAATATTGGGAGGAGAAAGTCACCTTATGAGAAGATGTTACGGAAAATAAATTCTAGAAAGAAAGCAAAATTTAATGAAGGTCTTGAAGCCATTTAAAAAAGAAAAACATGCAAGAAATCATTTAGGGGTTGTTTTTTTTAAGTTTGAGGGGTAAAAAGTAATCTCATAAGCCGTGCTTCGAGAAAGTTGGTTTCATGAGAATTGTCATTTTCTGATATGAAGTCAAAGTAATAAGAATAGTCAAGTTTTAAATTGGAAATTGCATCGAATATTCAAGAACCTTTTAGGGTGAAAGTTAACTTGTCATGCAAGGTTTCAGCAAAAACATCAGTTAGAGTTAAAGTAAGGAATAAAAAAGGATGAGGATTTTTGAGGGGGGAAAAGGCAGAATGAGCAAATGTCATTTGTGAGAAGCCTTATTTTTTACAATAAAGTCGATATTATAAAAAATATTTTGAAGAAAAAAGCAAGCATGAAAGTCAGGAGAAATGTGTCATATTGTGGTTATATTTTAGTTTTACAAAAAAAAGTCAGTCATGAAAAATCTTGTTTTTGAATAAAAAAAGATGAAGTGAAGGTCATTTTTTGAGGGAGGAAGGCAGTATGAGGAAAATATAATCTTGTGACGAAACTTAAAAAAAGATGCAATGAGTAGTCATTAGGAAAATAACCTGTTGATGTCATGAGCATTTTTTTTATTTGTATAAATCAATTGGAAAAAAACATTTCCATAGATGTGAATGATATATTTAATTCTAAGATGCTAATTGTGCGCGTTGATGAGTGACGTTTAGCTGCATGCTTGCTGAGGCCATTCTGCAAGGGGTGTGTCATTAATAAGTCATTGGGGCCTGGGGGCTCCCCCACCCCCCCGTCCCCCACCAGTATAAAGGGCCCCCGAAGAGCCCAACAGGATCAGATCTCACTCCCTTGACTCAGGAGAGGAGACAACTTCTTCTCTTCTTCCTCCCCTTCTTGCTTCTTTCCTATAACGCGCAGCTCCGTTGTTGAACAAGAAAGAAAAAACAAAACCCCACCAAGATGGGCTCCGTGCTTCCAGCAGAAGCTTTGGCCCTCAAGTCTGGATTTAAGTGTCCGGCGCGGGCGGCGCTGTCGGACGTGATCACGTCGGACGTCCTGCACAGCTTCCTGTACGGCCGCTGGAGGAACGTCCTGCAGGGCGGAGAACACCTGCCGGCCGAGGAGCAGCGACACGCCGGCTGCACCAGGACCGCCTTCACCGCCGAGGTGCTGGCCCAGTCCTTCGCTGGAGGTACGAACATGCATCCTTTTCTTTCCTTTTTTTTGTCGCCGTTTGTTTGCTTATTTCCTCATGTGTACTTTGGATGAATCCAAATTGACGTCATCGATATGAATCCGCTGCAAAACGTGGGCAAACCTCGAATACGCCGAATTGTAAAGCTAATACGCTTTAACGCGGCAATTAAGACATGGCTGTCAATCGTCCACTTTAATTAATTAATTGTGTTTATTTCCCACAACCTGTTGATGCACTTTTTCTACAAAGGCGCACTTAAATGCATTTGGTTAACTTTGTGCTTGACCTGGGAAAGTTCTTTGGAGAACTTTATCCGTGCATTCATCAATCTGCGGACAGTCTCTTTTCCTGCGCTTGGCAGCCATGGCAGGGCTCTCTTTTCTTTTGCCTTTTTATTTTTTTTTTAAAAGAAAGATTTTCTGTTCGTGGCGTAATGCGGCGTGAAGGCTAAATCTAATGCTATTCATTGCATGTCATCCATCTAATCGCCTTTCCAGTTTTTTTTCTCGCCCAAATTCCAGAGTCTCTTTTAACAAGGCCCAGTTTCATTCAGCGCAAATTTATTGCTACAAACTTCTTAAAAGGATAATGAATTTGGAATTAGCTGTCTCTTTTTTCGCACTAACCTTTTAATGAATATCACATCTGAAGTGTGACCAATTGCTGGACCCCGAGCAATGGGGGACCGTTTAACCTCCCTTGGACACAGCTTTTTATTTGCATTTTTTTCTCTCTCTCGCAGCATTAAATACAAAAAAAAACAAAAAACTTTTATTTTGACATTAAAGGAGTTTTTTGTCTTTTTTTTCTACTCTTTTTAGTGGGCATAAAAAGTACTTTCCGTGGGGGTTTAGGCGTGCAACAAAAACGCTGAATTCAAGCAGATAATCGAATTAAATGGAGGATAATGTGTCGCTTAATGTTTCGATCCAGTCCATTCAGAACCGTTCCTGCACGAGACCATTTGGCGCCCTAAATGTGGAAAAATATCCACAAAAAAAAGAAGCCTTAAAGTACACTTAAAATGTAAGAGGCAAAAAAAGCCAATTGTACAACAAAATGCTATATAATGCACAAATAATGTGAGATGGGGGGGAAAATGGTCAAATGCAAATATAATTGCAAATGGACATAAACTAGATCCTAACATATAACAGACCAAAACAAACATACAAGCACGCATAAACAAAAACATTGAATGGGTAAAAAAACAAATAGAATATTGTCAGGTGTCCCACCCCCAGTTTTCCAATCACTGAATGGAAAACGGGGAGGGATTAAACAAGTTATCTTCTTCCCACTCCCTGCATTACATACTATACATTACCTTTTGCACTATATTAATTTATATTGTGTTGTCAACTTTGTACTTTTTTTGTTATTATTTTGTATGTCATTGCCTGAAATAAATGAAAAAATGAAATGAGATGCTAAAAAGTTGTCAACTTCCTCAAAATGCAAAATTGGGGAAAATCCTAATACAAAAAAATGCATAAATAATGCAAATAAATCTGAATTATATTGTAATGCAAATAAACCAGAATTTCAATTATATAAAATCTAACCAAACAAGTGGCATAAATGCATGAACAAACGGGAACAAGTGCTAAAAAGTCAAATAATACAAATAACAAAAAATTAAAAATCCAAATGCTGTGAGATGCAAAAAGTTATCAAATAAAACGTGGACAGAAAAGCGTAATACTAAATAATGCAAATACACCAAACAAGTGGTATATTGGCAAAAGTAGAGAGGCAAAATAGTAAAATAATTGTAAGGGGCAAAAAAAAAATCCAAATGCTAAATGTGAGATAAAAAAAAAGTTATCAAATAAAACATGCAAAATGGACAGAAAAACGTAATACAAAATAAATGCAAATATACAAGTGGTATATTGGCAAAAGTAGAAAGACAGAATAGTAAAATAATTGTAAGGGGCAAAAAAAAAGTCATAAAAAAGCCTAAAGAAAATGTGAAGAGCAAAAAAGTTGTCAATTAAAAAAATGGAAAAAAACCATGAATTAAAATGTAATTATACAAAAAACACAGAACTTTAATTGATGTGAAGCAAAATCGTATTTATTACAGCGCTCTGAGAAACCATTATCTTTGAGCTCCGTTTGGGAGCAGGTGGGTAAAGTGCCTTGCTCAAGGACACAACGGCAGTGACTAGGAAGCCGAAAGTGGGACTCGAAGCCGGAACCCTCAAGTTCCCGGCACGGCCGTTCTACCAACCAATCCGCTTAATATGTTCCATCTCTGACTTTCCGCAGAGGTGCAGAAGTTGTCCAGTCTGGTTCTTCCCAGCGAGGTCATCATAGCGCAGAGCTCCATCCCAGGCGAAGGTCTCGGGATCTTCTCCAAAACCTGGATCAAGGCTGGCACCGAGATGGGTCCCTTCACCGGCAAGGTCCTCTCCCCGGAACACGTGGACCTGCTGAAGAACAACAACCTGATGTGGGAGGTGAGCCCGAGGACTAGAGACCCGAGTCCTGGTCTCAGGTCTAAGTGTCCTGTCTGGTCCTTGCAGGTGTTCAATGAGGATGGCACGGTCAGGTACTTCATCGACGCCAGCCAGGAGGACCAACGCAGCTGGATGACCTACATCAAGTGTGCCCGCAACGAGCAGGAGCAGAACCTGGAGGTGGTGCAGATCGGCAGCAGCATTTACTACAAAGCCGTGGAGGTAACATCCACATTTCTTGTCGCGCAATAAATCCACACTGATCTTTATCCTTCAAGCGAACACCGCCCACTATTGGCCACAAGCCGCAATAACACCCAATTTCACTTCTTGTATTACAATAATTGTATTGACCTTTTTCTGTTGTAGACCATTCCACCAGACCAGGAGCTCCTTGTGTGGTACGGAAACACTCACAACACTTTCCTGGGCATCCCCGGTGTTCCGGGAATAGACGAAGAGCAGCAGAAGAAAATCAGAAATGGTAAGAATTTAAAAAGTATACTATTATTATTATTAATAATACATAATTTCATTATTGAGCGGTCTGCTTATTGGAATACAAATAGAATCCCAATAAATGTTACTGCCTCTACGTCCTATTTCATGAATTATTTGAATTGACGGCTTTTAAATATTCAAATGAACTGCAGGTATCTACGGGAAATGACAAATCATACATTTGTAATGAACGCAGCCAATATCTCCCACTAAATATGACTTTACTTTCAACAAGTCATACTTTTTTTAGATTGTAATTAAGACCCCGAGAGGGACAAGCGGTAGAAAATGGATGGTTGATGTTTTTTGTATTGCTATTTCATCAATTATTTAATAAAAAATTTTTTTTTATCAAGCCATGCAATAATTAAAATGTGGAAATATTAGCCATTTTTTGCTAATTGTTAAAGTAAAGTTAAAGTACCAATGATTGTCACACACACACTAGGTGTGGCGAAATTTGTCCTCTGCATTTGACCCATCACCCTTGATTACCCCCTGGGAGGTGAGGGGAGCAGTGAGCAGCAGCGGTGGCCGCGCCCGGTAATCAATTTTGGTGATTTAACCCCCAATTCCAACCCTTGATGCTGAGTGCCAAGCAGGGAGGTAATGGGTCCCATTTTTAGTCTTTTTAGCAACAAAAACACTCAATAACTATGGAAAAAATACTAAATACAATATTTTGAGTTTTGCATTCTGTCTGCATTTGAAAACATTTTGCATTTCACATTTTTATGCATTATTTTTCACACTGCTCATTTTGTGCATTTTTTGAGGACATTTGTCTTTTCTTTTTCTTTTTTTTGGTACAATTTTTTTGTGCATTTTTGCATGGACAGAAGCTGTAATCTGAATTTGTCATTTATGTCAAATGTATTGTGCTTTTTGGGGGGATATTATATTATTTTCTTACTTGGATATATGAAACACATTTTATCCTCCTGGGTCCTAATTCATGCCATTTTGTTAGATTTTTTACATTATTTAGTTATTAGTTGACATAGTGTATAGTGACCCAAATATTAGGAACAGTTAAAACTACTCAGTGGCCTAGTGGTTAGAGTGTCCGCCCTGAGATCGGTAGGTTGTGAGTTCAAACCCCGGCCGAGTCATACCAAAGACTATAAAAATGGGACCCATTACCTCCCTGCTTGGCACTCAGCATCAAGGGTTGGAATTAAGGGTTGAATCACCAAAAATTATCCCCGGGCGCGGCCACCGCCGCTGCTCACTGCTCCCTTCACCTCCCAGGGGGTGATCAAGGGTGATGGGTCAAATGCAGAGAATAATTTCACCACTCCTAGTGTGTGTGTGACAGTCATTGGTTCTTTAACTTTAAATATAAGCCATTTTTTGCTAAATGTTAGCAACAAAAACACTCAATAACTATAGAAAAAATACTAAATACAATATTTTGAGTTTTGCATTCTGTTTGCATTTGAAAACATTTTGCATTTCACATTTTTATGCATTATTTTGCACACTGCTTTTTTTGCATTTTGCGTCATTTTGTGCATTTTTTGAGGGCATTTGTCCTTTTTCTTTTCTTTTTTTACAATTTGTTTTGTGCATTTTTGCATGAACAGAAGCTGTAATCTGAATTTGTCATTTATGTTAAATGTGTTGTGCTTTTTAGGGGGTTATCATATTATATTATTATATTCTCCATCCATCCATCCATTTTCTACCGCTTGTCCATTTTCGGGGTCGTGGGGGGTGCTGGAGCCTATCTCAGCTGCATTCAGGCGGAAGGCGGGCTACACCCTGGACAAGTCGCCGCCTCATCACAGGGCCAACACAGATAACATTCACACTCACATTCACACACTAGGGCCAATTTAGTGTTGCATATTATAATATATAATATTATTATTTTCTTACTTGGATATACGAAACAAATTATATCCTCCTGGGTCCTAATTCATGCAATTTTGTTAGATTTTTTAGATTATTTAGTTATTAGTTGACAAAATATATAGTGACCCAAATATTAGGAACAGTTGAGACAATAACAAACAACATGAATGTATTGTAATTCATGCAATGTGTTATTTTGGCCACTAGATGTCACTAATTAACCTCATGTCTCCTCTCCCTAGATGACTCCCAGTCCTGCGAGTCCTCCTGCTCTCCGCCTTCGTCGTCCGCCCTCCACACCTCGGGCCGCATGCGCTGCGTCATTTGCCACCGCGGGTTCAACTCACGCAGCAACCTGCGCTCGCACATGCGCATCCACACGCTGGACAAGCCCTTCGTGTGCCGCTTCTGCAACCGCCGCTTCAGCCAGTCGTCCACGCTGCGCAACCACGTGCGCCTGCACACGGGCGAGCGCCCCTACAAGTGTCACGTGTGCCAGAGCGCCTACTCGCAGCTGGCCGGCCTGCGCGCCCACCAGAAGAGCGCCCGGCACAAACCCCCGCTGGCCGGGCCCGAGGCGGCCGCGCAGGGGTCGCCGCCGCTGCCCCCGCCGCCTCCTTCCGCTACGGCGCTTCCGACGTCCACACAGCAGATTGGGCCTGTCGTCCGCCAACATCACCACCATCACCATCATCACGTGCCTCTGGTGCACCACATGCCTGCCTTGGTGCTCTGACCACACGCAGACTAACTCTACAACTTTGCACTTTAGAGGACTTTGTGTACAAAAACATCCGGCGAGGACTCGCTCTTATCTCTCGCGTCAACAAAAACAGACTCTTTTACGATGACATCTTGCAAAATACTCCATATTTTAATGTGAATGGCATTCATGGGTTGTGCTTATGTGGTGGAATGTCCGAATCTTAAACAGGAAAAAAAGTGAATTTAGTACAAAAGTTTTATTTACCCATAATCAAATGGTACAAGGTTGGATTGAATTGCCATGCAGACAGACAGTGTCTCCGGAGACGTTGGATGAAGCGAGAATCATTCGAGAATCATGCGAATCATGCCTAGACTTGGTCTACTTGGTTATTTGTGTTTCCCTCGTGTGTCAAGGTCCAGTTGTGTTGGACCTGTTTGTTCTGCAACATCCTTGAATCCCTTAGCCATAACAAACAATCAAAACATGTTGTACAATGTCAGGCCGACCATACGCTCAACTTTTACCCACATATGCTCTTCAAATGGTACAAAATAGAAAAAGGTCAGAAATTCCACTACATACCCCCTTCCAGGGTTTTAGAACCCTGGAAGGGGGGGTCAGAAATTCCACTACACTCAAATCAATCTTAGAGAAGGTGTTTTTTAAGTAAATCTGTCAGTCCCTGAAAGGCGATTTAAAGGTATATTGACTTGTGACATTTCCAGGACATATGGGATTTATTGACAGAGCCACCAGGTGGTGTGTTTTCCCCAAAAAATAATAGCCCAAGCAACACAATAAGTGTGCATATTTTGACCAATTTTCACCCTTTTGCGCACAGCGGATCAGTAGTAAAGTTGCATGCAGTCCTAATTGTGGCGCATTCAAGAGAACCACTACCGGTGTGTGCACTTTCACACAGAACTAAATCCCTGGTGTTTAAATGTCACATCTTTTTTTATGGCTTCACGGCGTACACTTACACACAGGCGTCTTGTTATAGGGCTTCCGAAGCTATAAAATTGCGGAGTCAGGGTCGCCAGGTAGTGTTAAAAAGAGGCCTGTAACGTATAAACTGATGGGTCCACCTGGCAACCGAGGCAGAAGTCTTCTCTCACCCTGTTGTGTTGAAAGTAACGTCACCGTAAAAGCACAGAGTAAGAATTTCGACGACGTGTTCCGGCTCTTTTGCAAGATCGCTGTGTGAAGGAGGCTAAAAACTCTAATTTTCTATGAATTCCACTTGTAAACAAATATTTGAAATGTGGTGTTTTTTTGTTTTGTTTTTTTCTACCAAGGGAGTTAGAATAATCCTAAAAACGGTTTGCACCATCAAGACAAAGTTTCCGCTGTCAAATATGAAATTGTCACTTTAAACTTGTACAGAGCCAATTGTTGTGTAATGCTCAGATCTAAATGTACTGTATGCTACTACTGTATATGTGTAAATACATGTCACTCTTCTATCCCAAATAAAGCATATGAATTTACTTGTTTGAGTTATTAAACATGAAGGAATTACCGGTATACGTCTTGACTTTAGGGTGATTTTAAGTGTAGTTTGCATGTTATTTCGGCATAAACCGTTAAAACCTAAAAATGTTTTTCTAAACGGTTTTGCTACTTTACAGAACGGCCACTGTAAATTAATGAATGCATACATTATTGCATGCGTGTATGCCACTTGTTAGGTTTTATTTATATAATTTGCGTCTCACCTTTTTTGTGCATTATTTTGCAATTTAGGTTTTTTTGCATTTTGCATTTTTTTGTGCATTTTTGAAGACATTTATAGGTTGTTGTTTTTTTGCCTCTTAATTTTTTTGTATTTGGCTTTGTGTCCACTTTCTTTTTCGTATATTTTTGCATATACATTTCTAATTTAAATACATTAATTTCAATTTTTAAGGCTTTGATCCATTTAAAAAGTGTATAATTTAAAAAATGTATATTTTCATGTATGTTTCTAAACATCTATTTAAGATAAGCATCATTTTGTATAGCTGTTTTCTTTTTAGTGTTTGCTAATATCCGACAAAGATGTTCTTTAAAATAATAATTAGCATTAAAATAATACATTTAAATTATGCAATAATTAAAAATAAGCACAAAAATAATAGATTAATTTAACAGCCAAAACTGCATTGTTGTTTTTTTTTTACTTTAAACTACAAATAAACTCACCTTTTCAGTGTGGTGATTTTTTTTTCTGCAGTTATCTTTTATTCCACCCGTTGACGCCAAATAACCAGTTTAAAAAGCACCTTCTATACAACTAAATAGCCATATTCTAAATAAAATAAATAATACGAATTTACGTGTGTGGGTTTCAATTATTAAACATTACCCGAATAAAGGAAATTATTCTTCCTGTATTTCAATCCCTTATGCCTATAAAATAGTTTTAGGGTGATTTTAAGTGTATTTTGCATGTTTCCAATTCAAGCATAAACTAGCAACACTCAAAGGTATTTTTTCCTAAACGGTTTTGCAATTTTACAGTCAATCCACTACAAAATAGACAAGACGTACTTTTATTCAAGTCTATTCTATTTTTCTTTTCATTTTATGTCTTTTTTTATATTATAAATGCATACATTTTTGCATGTTTATATGCCACTTGTGTTTGGTTTTATTTATATAATTTTATCTGCATCTCACTTTTTTGGTGCATTATTTCTGCAATTGGCTTTTTTGCATTTTGCATCTTTTTGTGAATTTCTGAAGGCATTTGGAGGGGTTTTTGCCTCTCAAATTTTTTGTATTTGACTTTTTGTCCACTTTTTTATTTGTATATTTTTGCATATATATATATTTTTTATTCATTTAAATACAATAATTTACATTTTAAGGCTATTTTATTATTTTTATAAATAGATAATTTGATTGATCATTTTAAAAGTAACATTTTCGGTAAATTGAGCATAATTTTGTGTAGCTGTTTTCTCATTTAGTGTTTGCTAATATAAGACAAGAATGCTCTTTAAAATAATAATTAGCATTACAATAATAGAAATAAGTTATATAATACACACAAATAACAATAGATAAGTAGATTAATTTAACAGCCAAAACCGTATTGCTTTTTAAATAAAAATAAAAATAAACTATCTTTTCAGTACTGTGATTTTTTTTCTGTTGTCTTTTTCTCCACCCGATAACACCAAATAGCCAGTTCAAAAAAGCGCCTCTATACAATTCGATGGTCATATTCTAAACAAAATAAATCATACGAATTTACTTGTGTGTGTGTCTGAATGATTAAACATGACCTGAATAAAGGAAATTATACATTATATCTTTCAATCTATTATGCTTAAAAGTTGTTTTTAGAACAATTTTAAGTGTGTTTTGCACGTATGCACATTTTATTCATGCATTTATTGTTAAATGTTTTTTTTGTAACAGTTTTACCATTTTACTGTATGGTCACTGTTAAATAGACCAATCATACTTTAATTCAAGTCGATTCTATTTTAAAAAAAAATCATTTTAGTACTTAGATTTTTTTTTTTTTAAATGGGTATATTTTAACACCCTTTTATGTCACTTGTGTTTGCTTTTATTTATATAATGTTGTTTTATATATTTGTATCCTTTAAACATTTGTAGTGCATCTCACATTTTTTGTGCATCTTCTTTTAATTTAAAATGTTTTTGTACATTTTTTGAGGGCATTTGGCTTATTTTGCCTCTTAATTTTTTAATGCGTTTTTATTTTTTGCATATTTTTTATGCTATTTTCCATTTTAAGGCTATTTTATCTATTTAAAAAAATATTTATTTTAATTATTAATTTGAAAATAAAGTACATTCTCAAAAATTATTTTTGAAAAATGTGTGTTGGCCCTGCGATGAGGTGGCGACTTGTCCAGGGTGTACCGACGTCTTCTGGGATAGGCTCCAGCACCCGCGCGACCCCGAGAGGGAAAAGCGGTAGAAAATAGAAAATGTTTAAATATAGAATAATTTAATCATGTAAGAGCTAAAACAGTATTTTTTTGTCCTAAAAATAAAGTATCACCTTAGAGTCTTATGATAATTTCCTGCAGTTGTCC
>NC_084738.1:1577303-1622303 GCF_033978785.1 Entelurus aequoreus
AAGCGTAACGTCAGCGCTTAGCAGGCGAACATGTGAAGGGGGAACAAAGTTGAAATAATGTGATATTTGTAGGATAATGCAAGGGCTGTGGACGCCGTGTTGACGTACGCACACGCTAATGTGAGGAGCCTCTGCCATGCACATTTACCATGTTAGGTCATCCTCAATGGAGCGCCTGATTTACCCAGGAAGATCACTTTCTTATTTCCTGTCTTATATGTCAAGATCAAGATTCACTACTCGGTCAAACTGTAGCACAATGTTATTAATGCTTTACATTACAAATGTCCGATAATGGCTTATTTGCCGATATCCGATATTCCGATATTGTCCAACGCTTAATTACCGATTCCGATATCAACCAATACCGATATATACAGTCGTGGAATTAACACATTATTATGCCTAATTTTGTTGTGATGCCCCGCTGGATGCATTAAACAATGTAACAAGGTTTTCCAAAATAAATCAACTGAAGTTATGGGGAAAAAATGCCAACATGGCACTGCCATATTTATTATTGAAGTCACAAAGTGCATTATTTTACTATAAGTCGTTCCGGAGTATAAGTCGCACCGGCCGAAAATGCATAATAAAGAAGGGAAAAAACACATATAAGTCGCACTGGAGTAAAAGTCGCATTTTCTGGGGAAATGTATTTGATAAAACCCAACACCAAGAATAGACATTTAAAAGGCAATTTAAAATAAATAAAGAATAGTGAACAACAGGCTGAATAAGTGTACGTTATATGAGGCATAAATAACCAACTGAGAACGTGCCTGGTATGTTAACGTAACATATTATGGTAAGAGTCATTCAAATAACTATAACATATAGAACATGCTATACGTTCACCAAACAATCTGTCACTCCTAATCGCTAAATCCCATGTAATCTTATACGTCTAGTCCAGGGGTCGGCAACCCAAAATGTTGAAAGAGCCATATTGGACCAAAAATACAAAAACAAATCTGTCTGGAGCCGCAAAAAATTAAAAAGCCATATTACATACAGATAGTGTGTCATGAGATATAAATTGAATTAAGAGGACTTAAAGGAAACTAAATGAGCTCAAATATACCTACAAATGAGGCATAATGACGCAATATGTACATATAGCTAGCCTAAATAGCATGTTAGCATCGATTAGCTTGCAGTCATGCAGTGACCAAATATGTCGGATTAGCACTCCACACAAGTCAATAACATCAACAAAACTCACCTTTGTGCATTCACGCACAACATTATAAGTTTGGTGGACAAAATGAGGCAGAAAAAGAAGTTGCGTAAAACACATCCTAGAAAGTCGGAGAAAGTTATACATGTAAACAAACTAAGGTGAGTTCAAGGGCCGCCAAAATTAGTAGGACAAAACGGCGATCGCCAAATACTCGAATCAGTGAAGCACGTTTAATATAAACAGTGAGCTTTATAACAATTAGGGAGGTTTGTGTCATGTTTGTCCTCCTACAGAAACCATATTAAAACAAAAATTTATTTTTTTTCCCCTTATCTTTTTCCATTTTTCATACATTTTTAAAAAAGCTCCAGAGAGCCACTAGGGCGGCGCTAAAGAGCCGCATGTGGCTCTAGAGCCGCGGGCTGCCGACCCCTGGTCTAGTCTCTTACGTGAATGAGCTAAATAATATTATTTGATATTTTACGGTAATGTGTTAATAATTTCGCACATAACTCGCTCCTGAGTATAAGTCGCAACCCCGGCCAAACTATGAAAAAAACTGCGACTTATAGTCAGAAAAATACGGTATATGGGTTTTATGTTGCACGATTGCGCCAAGTAAAATTCCTAGTTTGTGAACCAGTTCTCAAGCAATGGCAATAAAAACTCTTCTGATTCTGAATGCTCCAATGCTGAAGTTTAATTCAAATCCTTGATTTTTGTATTTTTTTTTTTAGAATTGTTGAAGTACAGCACACAATTCCTGAACAAGCTGAATATGTTGAAGTTGGAACAGTTGGAATCAGATGAACAATGTGGGAATTATTGCGGGGTACAGCGTGGCGCGGTTGGGAGAGGGTTCCTGGTTCAATCCCCACCTTCTACCAACCTCGTCATGTCCGTTGTGTCCTTGAGCAAGAAACTTCCCCCTTGCTACCGATGGGTCGGGGTTAGGGCCTTGCATGGCAGCTCCCGCTATCAGTGTGTGAATGTGTGTGTCAATGGGGAAATAGTGTCAAAGTGCTTTGAGTACCTCGAAGGTAGAAAGGCGCTATACAAGTATAACCCATTTACCATAATTGTGTAACTTTGAAGAATGTCCCATTCATTTAAATGGGAATTTCCCCCCCAAAATTGGGAATTTTGGGTAAGGTGGGAATTTTTGTGAAAATGGTAAAAAAACAAACTTGAATGAGTTGAAATGGTTGGTGTGGAAATTTTTCAAATCGGTCGAGAAATGTTGAAGTAGTAACTGGGGCGGTATGGCCGTGCCAGAAACCTGAGGGTTGCAGGTTCGCTCCCCGCCTCTTGACATCCAAATCGCTGCCGTTGTGTCCTTGGGCAGGACACTTCACCCTTGCCCCCGGTGCCGCTCACACTGGTGAATGAATGATGAATGAATGATAGGTGGTGGTCGGAGGAGGGGCCGTAGGTGCAAACTGGCAACCTCGCTTCCGTCAGTCTACCCCAGGGCAGCTGTGGCTACAAATGTAGCTTACCACCACCAGGTGTGAATGAATGATGGGTTCCCACTTCTATGTGAGCGCTTTGAGTATCTAATTATAGAAAAGCGCGATATAAAATCTAATCCATTATTATTATTATTATTAACTTGTTGAATTGAGAAATGGTATCATGGAATTTCAGGAAAACCGGGAATTCTTCCAGTTCAAAAAACAACTTAGTTTTTTGTCCTGATCAAGAAGAATGTTTTGACGGTGGAACGGTTGAAGTGCGTTGAAAAATGTGGATGGAGTAGCCGCCAGAAAAAAAAGGGCTTTGGAAAAGCAGGAATTCTGGAAAATCCTGGAATTTTTTTGAACTTGGAAAAATGATAGTTTGATTTCCCAGAATGGTGGAATGTGTTGAAGGTGGAATGGTTCGAATAGGTTGAAAAATGTGGAAATGGTGAACGTTTGAAAAATGGCCAATTCATTTTGAATGGGGAAAAATGTCCAGAAAAACCTGGAATTCTGGGAAATCTTTGGAGTTTTTGGAATTTGTCAAGGTAAAGCCTGCGATTCCAGAATAGGCTGAACAGATTGAAGTTGGAGCGGTTTGAATCGGATGAAAAATGTTGACGGTAGAGCGCGCCAAAATCTGTAAAAGAAGAAGTTGTTTAATAATAAATAGATGAATTTTGGTGTAGAAAACCATATGTGTGAATGCTTTGGAGCAGGGGTCTCAAACATGCGGCCCGCGGGCCAATTGCGGCCCGCGAGACGTCATTGTGTGGCCCGCACCTTAATATGAACGTTTAATGTTAGTGCGGCCCGCGAGTTTTATATGAATGGCGCTTGACAGCGCTGTATGCGGACCTGAAGCACTCTTGCCAACCCTCCCAATTTTCACCCATCAACAATACTGAGGACAACAATATTGAGTCAACAATACTGAGGACAACAATATTGAGGGTATGAGGTTTACCGTCCACTTTTTCTCCATACAAGCAATGTGCCTGCACAGTCACATGTTACATGCGGCTTCAATAGACAAACGTACGCGACTGCAATGCATACTTAGTCAACAGCCACACATGTTACACTGAGGGTGGCCGTATAAAAAAACTTTATCAATGTTACAAATATGCCACACAATGTGAACCCACACCAAAAAAGAATGACAAACATATTTTGGGAGAACATCCTCACGTAACACAACATAAACACAACAGAACAAATACCCAGAATTCCTTGTAGCCCTGACTCTTCCGTGCTACAAGGAATCTACCAATCATGGTGTGGTATATGGCTCTCGAGGGCCGAACATTGACGTTCGCGCTCTTCCTCCCTCCCTCCCTCCCTCGCTACCTCCCTCGCTCTCTCTTTCGCTCTCTCTCGCTGTAAACTCCACAGCGAGCCCCCCCAACCCCCCCCCCCCCCCCCAACCCCCCCCCCCCCCATACCCCACCCCCTCCCGTTGGCTCCAAACAGAGACGATTTGTGTTATTTGGGTCCAAAATACCCCTGCGTTAGTGGAAAAGCGGCAAATGAGTGAAAGCGAGAGACGTTGCCATGGAGACGAGGGTTGTCTTACGTGCTGCAGTCACACGGCGACACCTGTCCGTCAGTAATAAAGTCCGCGATAACCTGCACCAATTCAAACCGTTATTTGTTTTGTTTTTTATTGTTTAATTTGCATTGCCTCACACGATGAACACAACATATATTTTTATATGACGCCATATAACACTCCGGGAGCCGTCACTTTTTCCCGGTACTTTCCGCCGACCGCCGTGTTGCTGTCGGGAGGAAAAGCAGAACGACACGCATTGCGGAAATAACATTATTCTCCGTACAAATATATTCTACAACCCCAAACATGTCTTTTTCAAAGCGTGCAGTGAAGAGAAAGGTTAGTGATGAGCAAAGACAATTCCAGGAATAGTGGGAGATGCAATATTTCTTTGTTGAGCACATATATATATATATATATATATATATATATATATATATATATATATATATATATATATATATATATATATATATATATATATATGTGTTCCGACATGTCTTATTTGCACAGAGAAAGTTGCTGTGCACAAGAAATACAATTTAAAACGTCATTATATAACTAAACATGCTGAGGAGTATGCAAAATACCAGGGAGATGAGAGAGTGAACCGGGTTGCACATTATGTGTATGTGTATACATTGTTGCTGACTGGAGAAATCAAATTATTATTGTTAGAATAGAATAGAAAGTACCGTAATTTCCGGACTATAAGCCGCTACTTTTTCCCCTCGTTCTGGTCCCTGCGGCTTATACAAGGGTGCGGCTTATTTACGGCCTGTTCTTCTCCGACACCGACGAAGAGGATTTCGGTGGTTTTAGTACACAGGAGGAAGACGATGACGCAATGATTAAAGACTGACTTTTCATATACCGGTAGGCTAGTTATTTTGATAACGTACAGGCGAGCACTTTGTATTACTTTGCACCGTTGTATTATTTGTACTCTGCACGAATGCTGTTCGCCATGTCAAAGATGTGAAAGTTTGATTGAATGATTGAAAGATTTATTGTTAATAAATGGGACGCTTTGCGTTCCCAAACAGTCATCTCTGTCCCGGCAATCCCCTCCGTGGTAGCAGGAACCCCTATATACTACGGTAATTACACATCAAAATCCTGCGGCTTATAGTCGGGTGCGGCTTATATATGTAACAATTTGTATTTTCCCCTAAATTTAGCTGGTGCGGCTTATAGTCAGGTGCGGCTTATAGTCCGGAAATTACGGTACCTTATTGATCCCTGGGGGAAATTCAGCACCACAGTTCGCTCACAATAGACAAGAATAACAATAAATAATATAATATATATAATATATTATATATATAATATATAAATAGGAACATATGCATTATACAGTCCGATGGCTGTCGGTATGAAGGACCTCCTGTGTCGTTCCGTGTTGCATTTTGGGAGTCTGAGCCTTCCACCAAACGTGCTCATTCTCCCCGCAAGGTCCGAGTGTAGTGGGTGGGAGGTGTTGTCCATAATGGCTAGAAGTTTTGCTAGACTTCTCCTCTCTTGTTATTACATATGACTGATTTATTTACTTAATTCTCATTTTGTTCATTTATATTTTGATTTTATTTTGTGTTGAAAATAAAAATAAAGACATTTAAAAATAATTTTTTAAAGAAATATTTTCTTGCGGCCCAGCCTCGCCCAGACTCTGCATCCAGTGGCCCCCAGGCAAATTGAGTTTGAGACCCCTGCTTTGGAGCATTCACACAGTGATACTCGATATGCAGTACATATTTACAGACTTCTTTGTGTACCACAGTTTGACAATAACAACAAACATACACCAGATGGTGCTTAAATAAACCCCCATCTGATTGTAGCATGTGTTGAAAGTAATACTGTGTTGCTATCCAGGATGTTAGGATGGAGTGTGGCCCATTTCTGCCGGATATCGTGGTGTTGGAGATCTTCCTCCGCCTGCCCCATGATGCCGTGCTGAGAGCCGGGCTGACCTGCCGCCAGTGGCTGGCTGTTTCCAGAGATGAGTTCCTATGGCGGGAGCTGTTCTACTCCTATTACCGCATCCCCCGCTGCGTACCCCGACACCCAGGTTGGAGCGGACTCACCATCCGTCCCGCGCCGTTTAGCGTGACGGCGACGTGACGAATGTGTGTTTTTTGTGCAGCGTCCGTGTCGTGGTACCGGGAGTTCAAGCGTCTGTTTGACTGCATCCCGTGTGTGGAGGTTCAAACGCTGAGGGAGCACAGCGATCAAGTCCTGCACTTGGCTTTCTCTCACCGTGGTCACCGCTTCTCCTCGTGCTCCAAAGACTGCACTGTCAAGGTAACAGAAGACACCTAAGCAGGTGCCATTAAATGAGCACACTAAGGAAGAAACACTGTAATACCTTAGAGTAGTCAAGGTGCAGCTTGTATATCGTGCACTTGTGTGTTTAGGCTGTCAGGTTCAAACCCTGATGACATCTATTAAACAAGACAAGAAGCAAAGAATCAAACAGAGACAGAATTCAATTTGGACTCAATTGAGGAGAGACGCCGGGACACTGTACTCTTGCACAATCTCCAGCACGCTCTGGCGAAAGATTGTACAACTCCTCCTTTATTAGACTTTCTCTGACCACATGACCGCAGCTGCTTCCAGAAGGGAAGTGGGTCGTAAACAGCGTTGCCTTTGCTTACAGAACAGTTCAAAAGAAAAGGTCGTAAAACAGTTAGAAAAGGCGTTCGTAAAACAGTTCAAAAAGGCGTTCGTAAAACAGTTGAAAAAGGAGGTTCAAAAAGAGGTCGTCTGGAAATTGGGCAGATCCTGCCTTCTCTCCGCTTTGTAGTCCCTGGGTCAAAACAACATCCTCCTGTTGATTACCATACATGAAAGAAAACATGAACACCTTCATCTTGCTTCCCCCCTACTCAGTGGAGTTTTACGAGCCTTCTTCTTGGTAGGTTTCAAAGACAGCTTTTGCTTCTCACCGGGCACTCAAATGTAACACAACGTT
Source organism: Entelurus aequoreus (assembly GCF_033978785.1). NCBI lineage: Eukaryota > Metazoa > Chordata > Actinopteri > Syngnathiformes > Syngnathidae > Entelurus > Entelurus aequoreus. Next base: position 1,584,479 of record NC_084738.1, read on the forward strand.
TTTGTGATAACTTAGAAACAATTATTCTTACAAGGCGCTTTATCATCTTGGAAAAAATGCAATATGGCCCAGTTTATGCTTCAGAATTTCCCTATGCCTGTAGGAATGAATGTTTCCTCAGTGAACCCGCAGCTCCCCAGCACTAGCACCACTCATGCAGTCGTCAATTATCTTGCATTGCGATTCATAGTTCCATTCTGTGAACCGCAGCTCCCCGTGACTGGACCACCACCATGCTTGATTCTAGACAAGACACAATTATCTTGCTACTCACTTGTGGTGGAATTCATATGTCCCCTTTATGAACTGAGCTCCCCAGTGTCGGCAGCACTCATGCACCATGCTTGACTGTATATTAGACAGTTATCTCGCTACTCGTGTTGCAATTCATGTTTCCTATTGAACCATTGCTCCCATAAGCCGGCAGCACTCATGCGGCCCCCGATCTCATGACACAACCACCACCATGCTTAACTGTAGACAAGACACAATTAATTTTGCTACTCATTTGTGTTGTAATTCATGTTTCACCTCAACAAACCGCAGCTCCCCAGTGCAGGCAGCATTCATTCACCACACTTGACTGTAGGCGAGATACAATTATCTTGCTACTCACTTGTGGTGGAATTCATGGTTCCCCTTAATGTACTGAGCTCCCCAGTGTCGGCAGCACTCATGCACCATGCTTGATTGTATATCAGACAGTTATCTCGCTACTCGTGTTGCAATTCATGTTTCCTCTTGAACCATAGCTCCCATGTGCCGGCAGCACTCATTCGGCCCCAGATCCTATGACTTAACCACCATCATGCTTAACTGTAGACAAGACACAATTACCTTGTTTATTTGTGTTGCAATTCATGTTTGCTATTGAACCATTGCTCCCATAAGCCGGCAGCACTCATGCGGCCCCCGATCTTATGACACAACCACCACCATGCTTAACTGTAGACAAGACACAATTAATCTTGCTACTCATTTGTGTTGTAATTCATGTTTCCCCTCAACAACCCGCAGCTCCCCAGTGCAGGCAGCATTCATTCACCACACTTGACTGTAGGCAAGATACAATTATCTTGCTACTCACTTGTGGTGGAATTCATGGTTCCCCTTAATGTACTGAGCTCCCTAGTGTCGGCAGCACTCATGCAACATGCTTGATTGTATATCAGACAGTTATCTCGCTACTCGTGTTGCAATTCATGTTTCCTCTTGAACCATAGCTCCCATGTGCCGGCAGCACTCATGCGGCCCCAGATCCTATGACTAAACAGCCATCATGCTTAACCGTAGACAAGACACAATTTACTTGTTGCTCATTTGTGTTGTAATTCATGTTTCCCCTCAATGAACCACAGCTCCCCAGTGCAGGCAGCATTCATTCACCACACTTGACCGTAGGCCAGACGCGATTATCTTGCTACTCATGTGTCTTGCAATTCATGTTTCCCCTCAATGAACCACAGCTCCCCTGTGCCGGCAGCACTCATGCGCCCTCAGACCCCATGACGTGACCACCACCAATGCGTGGTTGTAGACAAGACGCAGTGATCTTTCTGGTCATTTGTAACGGAATTAATGTTTCCCCACAATGAACCACAGCTCCCCGTGCTCGACTGTGCAGTAGGCAAGACAATTATCTTGCTGCTCATTTGTGTTGCATTTCATGTTTCTCTAATTCATACGGCAGCTGCTCTGTGCTGGCAGCACTCATGCACCACCACCATGGTTGATGTAGGCAAGACACGATTGTCCTGCTTGTATTGCCAGCTATTTAGACAATAATAGCTGTCGGGTGATCGTAAACCTACACAAGCTGAACACTGACTACTTTAATTGTCATTTATGTTGTAATGTATGTAACCAGCTGCCTCATCTTAACGTAACATGCTGTTATGATGTACAGCTGTGGGACACGGAGCGTGCAGACGGCAACATCTCGCTGGTGCACAGTTCCAGCATGCGGCAGTTTAACTGGGGCTACACCCAGTTCTCCCAGTTCAATGCGGACGACAGCCTGCTGCTGTTGTCCGGCGTCTACTTGGGCCCACACCACTCCTCCTCAGGGGAGATCGCCGTCCTCAGTCTGGGTAAGCCAATCAAAACACACCTCTGCACAGTCTAATTCAGGTATGGATGATAAAGCTCCGTTTTGATGGAGATCAATGCGATGTAACGCCACAGAGAACTACACACTGTTGTCGAGGGTGAGGAACAAGCCCTACGACGTGTTTGGCTGCTGGCTCAACGAGACCCACCTCATCTCTGGTAACCTGCACTGGATCGGCAACATGACGTCCTGCTCCGTGCTCTGGCTCAATAAAGCCTTCCAGGTGACAACACTTGGCACGGCTATTGTCAACTTTGCCTTAACATATGCGCATTTATACTGCCATCCTACTTGATGAGTTCCATACCAGTTTTTATAGTCCTCATTGATTTTCTAGTACCGTATTTTTCGGACCATAAGGCACACCGGATTAAAAGGCGCACTGCCGATGAGCGGGTCTATTCAGGTCTATTTTCATACAAAAGGCACAGTAAAGGGGTCAAAAGATGGAGCTAACTGTTTAAATTACATTCAGACTTTACTTGAATCAAAAACGGAGCAGCATCTCCTCATCCGTGGCCCAATTATGTAACATCAAAGTTGTCCCGCGAAAAACCGTCCGACCGGAACCCTCTAATAACTAAAGTTCCGTGGGTGAATTATGTAAACCCGCTACAGATTTTAGCGCTATGATAGCTAGTCTACTGACAAATATAAGTAAGAAAATTACACTAGTTTATATTAGAAATGGCAACAGCGGAAGATGAGAAAAAGAACAAGCATATCGACTACGGTGTCGGCAAGGACTACAATGGTGGACACGCTCAAATTTTCAGTACTTATGCAGATCCCAAATACAGATCAGCAGGTACCAGAAGGTAAGAAAAGTTGGTTTTGCATAATATTGCGAAACAAAACGCCAGATAATGTCTGCTAATAGGTGCCATTTTGCGGTCCTTATACACGCACCGTAATAATACTCGTGTGTTTAATGCGCCGGCAAGCCATCAAACGGTGCGGCTTCATAGCTTACCGAAGTCGTACTAAAAACATTTTTGACAGATTTTTGAGCGCCGTGTGTAATGTTCTATATTCTCAATGGAACATTTAAAGTTTTGGTGTTGTTTACTGGCGTCATTGTAGTTTACACGTATCTCTTATGTGTGACTGCCATCTACTGGTCTCACTTATCATTACACCATGTACCAAATAAAATAGCTTCGAGGTTGGTAAGCACAACCACAATCATGTCGTACATTAGGCGCACTTTCCATTTTTCAGAAAACGAAAGGATTTTAACCCTTGTGTGGTGTTTGGGTCTGTGGGACCCATTTTCATTTTTTATTAAAAGAAAAATGATACAATTAATTAATTTTTCAAACGAGACTCTCTGACTTTGGCTCATTTTCTGTGAAGAACATATATCAGAATACATATTTAATGACCACACACCATACACCCCCCCTACACATTTCTATTACATATAAGATGTCCGGGTCAACTGCACCCGGGGCTAATAGAAGTGTGGAAATTGATGTTATGTGTACCACACGCATCCACACACACAAACACACAGACACAGACAGCAGGCCTAGACAGGAGGAGGACAGAGTGTAGGTACACAGAACATCAGAGGGTGTGGGACCCGCAGGTGCAGAAACACAAAAGAAGAATCCCTGTGAGATGCAGAAACTGGTAGAGAAATTTTCCGTGCAACGTTCATATTGTTGTTACTCAGCCAGCGTTTGTGGGTCTGATGGACCCGTTGCATTATCGGACCCGTTGCATTTTGTGGCTTTTAATGCCTCACAATCAAACACTTTTATGTTAAAATACTGAACAGATGTTTATTGGGATAAGGTAAACATCTGTTCAGTATTTTAAACAATAAACATCTGAACAGATGTTTATTGGGATAAGGTAAACATCTGTTCAGTATTTTAACATAAAAGTGTTTGATTGTGAGGCATTAAAAGCCACAAAATGCAACGGGTCCATCAGACCCACAAACGCTGGCTGAGTAACTACAATATGAACATTACACAAGGGTTTAGTGCGCCTTATAGTCCGAAAAATACGGATACCTTAAGAAAAAGCAAAAGCACACTTGCAGAGTTAATTGTTAAAATGTTTCACAGTTTAGGTCAAATTCTTCTTCATCTCCACCTTCCCCCTGGGCAGGATATCGAATCCGAGAACGTCAACGTGGTAAAGCGCCTTTTCAGGATCCAGAACATCAACGCCAGCACCATCCGCACCGTCATGGTGGCCCATTGCCGGCGCCATGACAACCCCGACCTGCTGCTGGACTACGACGCTCAGTCTCAGGCCCGCAGGCTGAAAGGACAGCAGCAGCAGCAGCACCAGCCGCTCCTCTTTGACTTGGGTACATCCGGCAGCGACGACGACGACGACGACGACGACGAAGAGCAGGACGTGATGTACCCGAGGGTCACCGCCCGCCCCCCTACTAAAGCCGCCATCTCCAGCCTGGAACACGCTAAGCAGGTAAGCGAGGGGAAGTTGTCACAAAGTTATTTATCTGGCTTTGATGTGTGGTTCTGCGTTAGCGTCGGAAGAACGTCGAGCCCAGCCAGTTGGCTATCGAGACCCATGTGGCTAAGATGATGGGCCGCACCCACACCAAGGCGCCGGAATCGAACATCATGGAGCCTGGCGAGGGAGAGGACAAGACCTACTTATTGTTTACCACCGGCAGCCTTACATACTCCCCTCACCAAATAGGTACACTTGTTTTTGTTGGGAATTATCCAACACATTAACATGTGCATTAACATTCCATCTTCTAATTTGTCCAGGCATTAAGAGGATCAAGCCGGACCAGATGACCACTTCTGGACCTGTACTCGGAGAAGAGCGCAGCTCAGACGAGTTCTTTGATTCGCTCGACCACGTCATTGATATACACGGACACATCATTGGGATGGGCCTCTCTCCCGACCACCGGTGAGTAAATCATGAGACCGGCTCAAATACCACATCTTTTTTTAGAAACAAATGTGACTTATGCAAAGGACTCAATGATGACATTCAAGCATACATGAGAAATATCTTCCATAAAGGCGTGTGATTTGGGTGATGTCAAACTCAATGCCTGCGGGCTAGATCTGAAATATGTGTCAAGAAAGTACTTTATCTTCTCTTACTACCGTATTTTACGGATTATAAATCAGTTTTTTTTCATAGTTTGGCCGGGGGTGGGATTTATACTCTGGAGCAATTTATGTGTGAAATTATTAACACATTACCGTAAAATATCAAATAATATTATTTATCTCATTCCCGTAAGAGACTAGACGTACCGATAGAAGAGGAAGCGGCGCATTGTCTACTTTTGGAGTTGGCAGAGTTGTTTAGAAGCGACACAGAGGAAAAATATTTCAACGGATTTAGTGATTAGGAGTGACAGATTGTTTGGTAAACGTATAGCATGTTCTATATGTTATAGTTATTTGAATGACTCTTACCATAATATGTTACGTTAACATAACAGGCGTACACTTATTCAGCCTGTTGTTCACTATTCTTTATGTATTTTAAATTGGTGTTGGATTTTATCAAATACATTTTGCCCAAAAAATGCGACTTATACTCCAGTGCGACTTATATGTTTTTTTACTTCTCTATTATGCATTTTCGGCCGGTGCGACTTATACTCCGGAGCGACTTATACTCCGAAAAATACGGTAAATGTATTAATTTTTTCCATTTTGACAGAAAATAACACATTTATAATTTATAATACATACAGTACTCGCCAAAAGTTTGGACACACCTTCTCATTCAATGTGTTTTTTTTATTTTCATGACTATTTCAATCAATCAATCAATGTTTATTTATATAGCCCTAAATCACAAGTGTCTCAAAGGGCTGTACAAGCCACAATGACATCCTCGGTACGGAGCCCACATATTTACATTGTAGATTGTCACTGAAGGCATCAACACTATGAATGAACACATGTGGAGTTATGTACTTAACAGAAAAAGGTGAAATAACCGATAACATGTTTTATATTCTAGTTTCTTCAAAATAGCCACCCTTTGCTCTGATTACTGTTTTGCTCACTCCTGGCATTCTCTCGATGAGCTTCAAGAGGTAGGTCACCTGATAGGGTTTTCACTTCACAGGTGTCATAGTTTTGATGCCTTCAGTGACAATCTACGATGTAAATAGTCATGAAAAGAAAGAAAACGCATTGAAATGAGAAGGTGTGTCCAAACTTTTGGCCTGTACTGAGTATTTTGAAATTTATCAACTAGTTAGGGCTGCCAAAAATAATGAGTAACTAATGTGATTAAAGTGGTTGTTTGCAACTTGCTCACAGTAACAATTTTCAAAGCAAAATATGTAACAAGAACACCAGTGGCTAGCTTATGTTGACATGTGTGATGTAACAGAACACATTTGTTTTAAAACTGTCTATATTTTTCACAATTACTAAGTTTATGTAATAAACATTTTTACTGGCCCAAATAAAATGATTGGTGTTTACGGCGGTCACTCTCCTCCACACGTAAATCCTGTAAGTTGCCATAATTTTACGTAAAAAAACTGTGGTACCGTTTTTCCATTCACAATAATACATTGAAATAACAACTGTTGATTTTACTATTGCGTTAATATGCTGTAAAAACAATTGTACATTTTACGGGAAGATACTGGCAACTAAGCTGCCAGTTTTTAACGTAAAAACTACACGTTTGTATTTTTTAGTGTATGTAAAAATGAAATAATCAAATGCATCTGTATTTGTGTGATAATATCATGAGGCAAATCCTTTTAGATTTATATTCCTATTATTCACTGCTACAAGGGCAGCCCTAACTGCGACGTGGCCCTCAGTGACAGCGAGTTTGACACCCTTGATCTAAGTATGCACTGTTCAGCCTCGGCTCCACTCTTGTCTGTCAAAACGACGACAAAACACACCTTGAGGTCTTGTGTGGCCCCACGCAGGTATCTCTACGTTAACAGTCGGGCATGGCCGGCGGGCTGCATCATCTCCGACCCCATGTCGCCGCCCCCCATCGCCGAGGAGATCGACCTGCACGTCATCGACCTGAAGAGCCTGCGGGAGGAGAGGCGGAGTCTGCGCGCCCACCGAGCCTTCACGCCCAACGACGAGTGCTTCTTCATCTTCTTGGACGTCAGCAAGGACTTTGTCGCCAGGTGAGCCGCGCTCGCTGCTTCTTGCACGTTGACGCTCGGGTCCAAGGTCTTCTTTTGTCTCCCTCCCTGACATTGATGATCGCAGCACAACATGCAGTGTAGTGTCTACACTAAAAAAAGCTTGCCTTATCGGGGACTTTTTAAGTGTTTTTGTTCTCGTAGTTTTAGTCGGATGGTAGAATCTCTCTCTGAATGTTCTGAACTCCTGCTTTCACGCCATAGTTTAAAATGCTGGCTTCACCAAATGGCTGATACAGTCAAATATCCCCTCTATAGGACAGAATCACAATGTGTTTTTAAAGAGGAACTGCAAAAACACGAGTCAAAGATCCTCTACATGACAGAATCACCTTGGTTTTTAAGGGCTTTCTGCAAAAATGCTAGTCAAATTAGACTTAGACTTACTTTTTATTGTCATTCAAATTTTAACTTAACAGTACAGATAAGAACAACATTTTGTTGCATTAGCTCGTTGTAGTGCAGGATAAAAGAGCAGTGAGGTGCAGATATAAATAAATATCCTCTATATGAAAGAATCACCTTGGTTTTTAAGGGCTTACTGCAAAAATTATAGTCAAAGATCCTCTATATTATATGACTGAATCAAATTGTGTTTAAGAACCTACTGCAGAAATGTTAGTCAAAGATTCTCTATATAATATGACTAAATCAAATGGTGTTTTTTAACGACCTACTGCAAAAAACACTGGTCAAAGATCCTCTATGTAATATGACTGAATCACATTGTGTTTTTAAGAACCTACTGCAAAAATGTTAGTCAAAGATCTTCTATATAATATGACCGAATCAAATGGTGTTTTTTAACAACTTACTGCAAAAAACATTGGTCAAAGATCCGCTATATAATATGACTGAATCAAATGGTGTTTTTAACGACCTACTGCAAAAAACACTGGTCAAAGATCCTCTATGTAATATAACTGAATCACATTGTGTTTTTAAGAACCTACTGCAAAAATGTTAGTCAAAGATCTTCTATATAATATGACCGAATCAAATGGTGTTTTTTAACGACCTACTGCAAAAAACATTGGTCAAAGATCCGCTATATAATATGACTGAATCAAATGGTGTTTTTAACGACCTACTGCAAAAAACACTGGTCAAAGATCCTCTATGTAATATAACTGAATCACATTGTGTTTTTAAGAACCTACTGCAAAACTGTTAGTCAAAGATCTTCTATATAATATGACCGAATCAAATGGTGTTTTTAACGACCTACTGCAAAAAACATTGGTCAAAGATCCGCTATATAATATGACTGAATCAAATGGTGTTTTTAACGACCTATTGCAAAAACACTGGTCAAAGATCCTCTATGTAATATAACTGAATCACATTGTGTTTTTAAGAACCTACTGCAAAAATGTTAGTCAAAGATCTTCTATATAATATGACCGAATCAAATGGTGTTTTTTAACGACCTACTGCAAAAAACATTGGTCAAAGATCCGCTATATAATATGACTGAATCAAATGGTGTTTTTAACGACGTACTGCAAAAAACACTGGTCAAAGATCCTCTATATAATATGACTGAATCACATTGTGTTTTTAAGAACCTATTGCAAAAATGTTAGTCAAAGATCTTCTATATAATATGACCGAATCAAATGGTGTTTTTTAACGACCTACTGCAAAAAACATTGGTCAAAGATCCGCTATATAATATGACTGAATCAAATGGTGTTTTTAACGACCTACTGCAAAAAACACTGGTCAAAGATCCTCTATGTAATATGACTGAATCACATTGTGTTTTTAAGAACCTACTGCAAAAATGTTAGTCAAAGATCTTCTATATAATATGACCGAATCAAATGGTGTTTTTTAACGACCTACTGCAAAAAACATTGGTCAAAGATCCGCTATATAATATGACTGAATCAAATGGTGTTTTTTAAGAACCTACTGCAAAAATGGTAGTCAAAGATCCTCTATATAATATGACTGAATCAAATGGTGTTTTTTAAGGACCTAGTGCAAAAAAACACTAGTCAAAGATCCTCTATATAATATGACTGAATCAAATGGTGTTTTTTAGGAACCTACTGCAAAAATGGTAGTGAAAGATCCTCTATATAATATGACTGAATCAAATGGGGTTTTTTAAGGACCTACTGCAAAAAACACTATTCAAAAATTCTCTGTATAATATGACCGAATCAAATTGTGTTTTTTAATGACCGTCTGCAGAAATGTTAGTCAAAGATTCTCTATATATATGACTGAATCAAATTGTGTATTTTAAAGACCTACTGCAAAAATCTTAGTCAAAGATCCGCTATATAATATGACTGAATCAAATGGTGTTTTTTAAACACCTACTGCAAAAATGTTGGTCAAAGATCCTCTATATAATATGACTGAATCACATTGTTTTTTAAGAACCCACTTTGAAAATGTTAGTCAAAGATCCTCTATATAATAGGACTGAATCAAATGGTGTTTTTTAAGGAACTACTGCAAAAAACCCTAGTCAAAGATCCTTTATATATTATGACTAAATCAAATCGTGTTTTTAACGACCTACTGCAAAAAACACTAGTCAAAGATCCTCTATATAATATGACTGAATCAAATGGTGTTTTTTAAGAACATTCTGCAAAAATGTTAGTCAAAGATCCTCTATATAATATGACTGAATCAAATGTTGTTTTTAACGACCTACTGCAAAAAACATTGGTCAAAGATCCGCTATATAATATGACTGAATCAAATGGTGTTTTTAACGACCTACTGCAAAAAACACTGGTCAAAGATCCTCTATGTAATATGACTGAATCACATTGTGTTTTTAAGAACCTACTGCAAAAATGTTAGTCAAAGCTCTTCTATATAATATGACCGAATCAAATGGTGTTTTTTAACGACCTACTGCAAAAAACATTGGTCAAAGATCCGCTATATAATATGACTGAATCAAATGGTGTTTTTTAAGAACCTACTGCAAAAATGGTAGTCAAAGATCCTCTATATAATATGACTGAATCAAATGGTGTTTTTTAAGGACCTAGTGCAAAAAAACACTAGTCAAAGATCCTCTATATAATATGACTGAATCAAATGGTGTTTTTTAGGAACCTACTGCAAAAATGGTAGTGAAAGATCCTCTATATAATATGACTGAATCAAATGGGGTTTTTTAAGGACCTACTGCAAAAAACACGATTCAAAAATTCTCTGTATAATATGACCGAATCAAATTGTGTTTTTTAATGACCGTCTGCAGAAATGTTAGTCAAAGATTCTCTATATATATGACTGAATCAAATTGTGTATTTTAAAGACCTACTGCAAAAATCTTAGTCAAAGATCCGCTATATAATATGACTGAATCAAATGGTGTTTTTTTAAACACCTACTGCAAAAATGTTGGTCAAAGATCCTCTATATAATATGACTGAATCACATTGTTTTTTAAGAACCCACTTTGAAAATGTTAGTCAAAGATCCTCTATATAATAGGACTGAATCAAATGGTGTTTTTAAGGAACTACTGCAAAAAACCCTAGTCAAAGATCCTCTATATATTATGACTAAATCAAATCGTGTTTTTAACGACCTACTGCAAAAAAACACTAGTCAAAGATCCTCTATATAATATGACTGAATCAAATGTTGTTTTTAACGACCTACTGCAAAAAACACTAGTCAAAGATCCTCTATATAATATGACCGAATCACATTGTGTTTTTTAAGAACCTACTGCAAAATTGGTAGTCAAAGATCCTCTATATAATATGACTGAATCAAATGGTATTTTTTTAGAACATACTGCAAAAAATGTTAGTCAAAGATCCTCTATATAATATGACCGAATCACATTGTGTTTTTTAAGAACCTACTACAAAATTGGTAGTCAAAGATCCTCTATATAATATGACCAAATCACATTGTGTTTTTTTAAGAACCTACTGCAAAATTGGTAGTCAAAGATCCTCTATATAATATGACTGAGTCAAATGGTATTTTTTTAGAACATACTGCAAAAAATGTTAGTCAAAGATCCTCTATATAATATGACCGAATCACAGTGTTTTTTAAGGACCTACTGCAAAAAACATTAGTCAAAGATCCTCGATATAATATGACTGAATCAAATGGGGTTTTTTAAGGACCTACTGCAAAATTGGTAGTCAAAGATCCTCTATATAATATGACTGAATCAAATGGGGTTTTTTAAGGACCTACTGCAAAAAAGACTATTAAAAAATTCTCTATATAATATGACCGAATCAAATTGTGTTTTTTAATGACCGTCTGCAGAAATGTTAGTCAAAGATTCTCTATATATATGACTGAATCAAATTGTGTATTTTAAAGACCTACTGCAAAAATCTTAGTCAAAGATCCGCTATATAATATGACTGAATCAAATGGTGTTTTTTAAACACCTACTGCAAAAATGTTGGTCAAAGATCCTCTATATAATATGACTGAATCACATTGTTTTTTAAGAACCCACTTTGAAAATGTTAGTCAAAGATCCTCTATATAATAGGACTGAATCAAATGGTGTTTTTTAAGAACCTACTGCGAAAATGTTAGTCAAAGATCCTCAATATAACATGACTAAATTAAATTGTGTTTTCTAACGACCTACTGCAAAAAATACTAATCAAAGATCCTCTATATAATATGCAACTGGGGAGAGGAAAGTCTGGGCCTCCCTGCTTAGGCTGAAGCGCCCGCGACCCAACCTCGGATAAGCGGAAGAAGATGGATGGATGGATGAATCAAATGGTGTTTTTTAAACATCTACTGCAAAAATATTGGTCAAAGATCCTCTATATAATATGACTGAATCACATTGTTTTTTAAGAAACTACTTTAAAAATGTTAGTCAAAGATCCTCCATATAATAGGACTGAATCAAATGGTGTTTTTTAAACACCTACTGCAAAAATGTTGGTCAAAGATCCTCTATATAATAAGATTGAATCACATTGTTTTTTAAGGAACTACTGCAAAAAACCCTAGTCAAAGATCCTCTATATATTATGACTAAATCAAATCGTGTTTTTAAAGACCTACTGCAAAAAACACTAGTCAAAGATCCTCTATATAATATGACTGAATCAAATGGTGTTTTTTAAGAACATTCTGCAAAAATGTTAGTCAAAGATCGTCTATATAATATGACTGAATCAAATGGTGTTTTTAACGACCTACTGCAAAAAACACTAGTCAAAGATCCTCTATATAATATGACTGAATCAAATGGTGTTTTTCAAGAACATTCTGCAAAAATGTTAGTCAAAGATCATCTTTTATAATATGACTGAATGAAATGTTGTTTTTAACGACCCACTGCAAAAAACACTAGTCAAAGATCCGCTATATAATATGACTGAATCAAATGGTGTTTTTTAAACACCTACTGCAAAAATGTTGGTCAAAGATCCTCTATATAATATGACTGAATCACATTGTTTTTTAAGAACCCACTTTGAAAATGTTAGTCAAAGATCCTCTATATAATAGGACTGAATCAAATGGTGTTTTTTAAGAACCTACTGCGAAAATGTTAGTCAAAGATCCTCAATATAACATGACTAAATTAAATTGTGTTTTCTAACGACCTACTGCAAAAAATACTAGTCAAAGATCCTCTATATAATATGCAACTGGGGAGAGGAAAGTCTGGGCCTCCCTGCTTAGGCTGAAGCGCCCGCGACCCGACCTCGGATAAGCGGAAGAAGATGGATGGATGGATGAATCAAATGGTGTTTTTTAAACATCTACTGCAAAAATATTGGTCAAAGATCCTCTATATAATATGACTGAATCACATTGTTTTTTAAGAAACTACTTTAAAAATGTTAGTCAAAGATCCTCCATATAATAGGACTGAATCAAATGGTGTTTTTTAAACACCTACTGCAAAAATGTTGGTCAAAGATCCTCTATATAATAAGATTGAATCACATTGTTTTTTAAGGAACTACTGCAAAAAACCCTAGTCAAAGATCCTCTATATATTATGACTAAATCAAATCGTGTTTTTAAAGACCTACTGCAAAAAACACTAGTCAAAGATCCTCTATATAATATGACTGAATCAAATGGTGTTTTTTAAGAACATTATGCAAAAATGTTAGTCAAAGATCGTCTATATAATATGACTGAATCAAATGTTGTTTTTAACGACCTACTGCAAAAAACACTAGTCAAAGATCCTCCAAATAATATGACTGAATCAAATGGTGTTTTTTAAGAACATTCTGCAAAATGTTAGTCAAAGATCCTCTATATAATATGACTGAATCAAATGGTGTTTTTAACGACCTACTGCAAAAAACACTAGTCAAAGATCCTCTATATAATATGACTGAATCAAATGGTGTTTTTCAAGAACATTCTGCAAAAATGTTAGTCAAAGATCATCTTTTATAATATGACTGAATGAAATGTTGTTTTTAACGACCCACTGCAAAAAACACTAGTCAAAGATCCTCTATATAATATGACTGAATCAAATGGTGTTTTTTAAGAACCTACTGCAAAACGCTAGTCAAAGATCCTCTATATATTATGACTAAATCAAATGGTGTTTTTAACGACCTACTGCAAAAAACACTAGTCAAAGATCCTCTTTATAATATGACTGAATCAAATGGTGTTTTTTAAGAACATTCTGCAAAAACGCTAGTCAAAGATCCTCTATATATTATGACTAAATCAAATGGTGTTTTTAACGACCTACTGCAAAAAACACTAGTCAAAGATCCTCTATATAATATGACTGAATCAAATGGTGTTTTTCAAGAACATTCTGCAAAAATGTTAGTCAAAGATCCTCTATATAATATGACTGAATGAAATGTTGTTTTTAACGACCTACTGCAAAAAACACTAGTCAAAAATGGTGTTTTTAACGACCCACTGCAAAAAACACTAGTCAAAGATCCTCTATATAATATGACTGAATCAAATGGTGTTTTTTAAGAACCTACTGCAAAAACGCTAGTCAAAGATCCTCTATATATTATGACTAAATCAAATCGTGTTTTTAACGACCTACTGCAAAAAACACTAGTCAAAGATCCTCTATATAATATGACTGAATCAAATGGTGTTTTTTAAGAACATTCTGCAAAAATGTTAGTCAAAGATCCTCTATATAATATGACTGAATCAAATGTTGTTTTTAACGACCTACTGCAAAAAACACTAAAAGATCCTCTATATAATATGACTGAATCAAATGGTGTTTTTTAAGAACATTCTGCAAAAACGCTAGTCAAAGATCCTCTATATAATATGACTGAATCAAATGGTGTTTTTAACGACCTACTGCAAAAAACACTAGTCAAAGATCCTCTATATAATATGACTGAATCAAATGGTGTTTTTCAAGAACATTCTGCAAAAATGTTAGTCAAAGATCCTCTTTATAATATGACTGAATCAAATGGTGTTTTTTAAGAACCTACTGCAAAAACGCTAGTCAAAGATCCTCTATATATTATGACTAAATCAAATGGTGTTTTTAACGACCTACTGCAAAAAACACTAGTCAAAGATCCTCTATATAATACGACTGAATCAAATGGTGTTTTTCAAGAACATTCTGTAAAAATGTTAGTCAAAGATCCTCTTTATAATATGACTGAATCAAATGTTCTTTTTAACGACCTACTGCAAAAAACACTAGTCAAAGATCCTCTATATAATATGACTGAATCAAATGGTGTTTTTTAAGAACATTCTCCAAAAACGCTAGTCAAAGATCCTCTATATAATATGACTGAATCAAATGTTGTTTTTAACGACCTACTGCAAAAAACACTAGTCAAAGATCCTCTATATAATATGACTGAATCAAATGGTGTTTTTTAAGAACCTACTGCAAAAACACTAGTCAAAGATCCTCTATATATTATGACTAAATCAAATGTTGTTTTTAACGACCTACTGCAAAAAACACTAGTCAAAGATCCTCTATATAATATGACTGAATCAAATGGTGTTTTTTAAGAACATTCTGCAAAATGTTAGTCAAAGATCCTCTATATAATATGACTGAATCAAATGGTGTTTTTAACGACCTACTGCAAAAAACACTAGTCAAAGATCCTCTATATAAAATGACTGAATCAAATGGTGTTTTTTAAGAACATTCTCCAAAAACGCTAGTCAAAGATCCTCTATATAATATGACTGAATCAAATGTTGTTTTTAACGACCTACTGCAAAAAACACTAGTCAAAGATCCTCTATATAATATGACTGAATCAAATGGTGTTTTTTAAGAACCTACTGCAAAAACGCTAGTCAAAGATCCTCTATATATTATGACTAAATCAAATGTTTTTAACGACCTGCAAAAAACACTAGTCAAAGATCCTCTATATAATATGACTGAATCAAATTGTGTTTTTTAAGAACCTACTGCAAAAACGCTAGTCAAAGATCCTCTACATATTATGACTAAATCAAATGGTGTTTTTAACGACCTACTGCAAAAAACACTAGTCAAAGATCCTCTATATAATATGACTGAATCAAATGGTGTTTTTCAAGAACATTCTGCAAAAATGTTAGTCAAAGATCCTCTTTATAATATGACTGAATCAAATGTTGTTTTTAACGACCTACTGCAAAAAACACTAGTCAAAGATCCTCTATATAATATGACTGAATCAAATGGTGTTTTTTAAGAACATTCTCCAAAAACGCTAGTCAAAGATCCTCTATATAATATGACTGAATCAAATGGTGTTTTTTAAGAACATTCTGCAAAAACGCTCGTCAAAGATCCTCTATGTAATATGACTGAATCAAATGGTTTTTTTTAAGAACATTCTGCAAAATGTTAGTCAAAGATCCTCTATATAATATGACTGAATCAAATGGTGTTTTTTAAGAACCTACTGCAAAAACGCTAGTCAAAGATCCTCTATATATTATGACTAAATCAAATGTTGTTTTTAACGACCTACTGCAAAAAACACTAGTCAAAGATCCTCTATATAATATGACTGAATCAAATGGTGTTTTTCAAGAACATTCTGCAAAAATGTTAGTCAAAGATCCTCTTTATAATATGACTGAATCAAATGGTGTTTTTAACGACCTACTGCAAAAAACACTAGTCAAAGATCCTCTATATAATATGACTGAATCAAATGTTGATTTTAACGACCTACTGCAAAAAACACTAGTCAAAGATCCTCTATATAATATGACTGAATCAAATGGTGTTTTTTAAGAACATTCTGCAAAAACGCTAGTCAAAGATCCTCTATATAATATGACTGAATCAAATGGTGTTTTTTAAGAACATTCTGCAAAATGTTAGTCAAAGATCCTCTATATAATATGACTGAATCAAATGGTGTTTTTTAAGAACCTACCGCAAAATCGCTAGTCAAAGATCCTCTATATATTATGACTAAATCAAATGGTGTTTTTAACGACCTACTGCAAAAAACACTAGTCAAAGATCCTCTATATAATATAACTGAATCAAATGGTGTTTTTCAAGAACATTCTGCAAAAATGTTAGTCAAAGATCCTCTATATAATATGACTGAATCAAATGTTGTTTTTAACGACCTACTGCAAAAAACACTAAAAGATCCTCTATATAATATGACTGAATCAAATGGTGTTTTTTAAGAACATTCTGTAAAAACGCTAGTCAAAGATCCTCTATATAATATGACTGAATCAAATGGTGTTTTTAACGTCCTACTGCAAAAAACACTATTCAAAGATCCTCTATATAATATGACTGAATCAAATGGTGTTTTTCAAGAACATTCTGCAAAAATGTTAGTCAAAGATCCTCTTTATAGTATGACTGAATCAAATGGTGTTTTTTAAGAACCTACTGCAAAAACGCTAGTCAAAGATCCTCTATATATTATGACTAAATCAAATGGTGTTTTTAACGACCTACTGCAAAAAACACTAGTCAAAGATCCTCTATATAATATGACTGAATCAAATGGTGTTTTTCAAGAACATTCTGTAAAAATGTTAGTCAAAGATCCTCTTTATAATATGACTGAATCAAATGTTCTTTTTAACGACCTACTGCAAAAAACACTAGTCAAAGATCCTCTATATAATATGACTGAATCAAATGGTGTTTTTTAAGAACATTCTCCAAAAACGCTAGTCAAAGATCCTCTATATAATATGACTGAATCAAATGTTGTTTTTAACGACCTACTGCAAAAAACACTAGTCAAAGATCCTCTATATAATATGACTGAATCAAATGGTGTTTTTTAAGAACCTACTGCAAAAACGCTAGTCAAAGATCCTCTATATATTACGACTAAATCAAATGTTGTTTTTAACGACCTACTGCAAAAAACACTAGTCAAAGATCCTCTATATAATATGACTCAATCAAATGGTGTTTTTTAAGAACATTCTGCAAAAACGCTAGTCAAAGATCCTCTATATAATATGACTGAATCAAATGGTGTTTTTTAAGAACATTCTGCAAAATGTTAGTCAAAGATCCTCTATATAATATGACTGAATCAAATGGTGTTTTTAACGACCTACTGCAAAAAACACTAGTCAAAGATCCTCTATATAATATGACTGAATCAAATGGTGTTTTTCAAGAACATTCTGCAAAAATGTTAGTCAAAGATCATCTTTTATAATATGACTGAATGAAATGTTGTTTTTAATGACCTACTGCAAAAAACACTAGTCAAAAATTGTGTTTTTAACGACCCACTGCAAAAAACACTAGTCAAAGATCCTCTATATAATATGACTGAATCAAATGGTGTTTTTTAAGAACCTACTGCAAAAACGCTAGTCAAAGATCCTCTATATATTATGACTAAATCAAATGTTGTTTTTAACGACCTACTGCAAAAAACACTAGTCAAAGATCCTCTTTATAATATGACTGAATCAAATGGTGTTTTTTAAGAACATTCTGCAAAAACGCTAGTCAAAGATCCTCTATATGTTATGACTAAATCAAATGGTGTTTTTAACGACCTACTGCAAAAAACACTAGTCAAAGATCCTCTATATAATATGACTGAATCAAATGGTGTTTTTCAAGAACATTCTGCAAAAATGTTAGTCAAAGATCCTCTATATAATATGACTGAATGAAATGTTGTTTTTAACGACCTACTGCAAAAAACACTAGTCAAAAATGGTGTTTTTAACGACCCACTGCAAAAAACACTAGTCAAAGATCCTCTATATAATATGACTGAATCAAATGGTGTTTTTTAAGAACATTCTCCAAAAACGCTACTCAAAGATCCTCTATATATTATGACTGAATCAAATGTTGTTTTTAACGACCTACTGCAAAAATCACTAGTCAAAGATCCTCTATATAATATGACTGAATCAAATGGTGTTTTTTAAGAACCTACTGCAAAAACGCTAGTCAAAGATCCTCTATATATTATGACTAAATCAAATGTTGTTTTTAACGACCTACTGCAAAAAACACTAGTCAAAGATCCTCTATATAATATGACTGAATCAAATGGTGTTTTTTAAGAACATTCTGCAAAAATGTTAGTCAAAGATCCTCTATATAATATGACTGAATCAAATGTTGTTTTTAACGACCTACTGCAAAAAACACTAAAAGATCCTCTATATAATACTACTGAATCAAATGGTGTTTTTTAAGAACATTCTGCAAAAACGCTAGTCAAAGATCCTCTATATAATATGACTGAATCAAATGGTGTTTTTAACGACCTACTGCAAAAAACACTAGTCAAAGATCCTCTATATAATATGACTGAATCAAATGGTGTTTTTCAAGAACATTCTGCAAAAATGTTAGTCAAAGATCCTCTTTATAATATGACTGAATCAAATGTTGTTTTTAACGACCTACTGCAAAAAACATTAGTCAAAGATCCTCTATATAATATGACTGAATCAAATGGTGTTTTTCAAGAACATTCTGCAAAAATGTTAGTCAAAGATCCTCTTTATAATATGACTGAATCAAATGTTGTTTTTAACGACCTACTGCAAAAAACACTAGTCAAAGATCCTCTATATAATATGACTGAATCAAATGGTGTTTTTTAAGAACATTCTGCAAAATGTTAGTCAAAGATCCTCTATATAATATGACTGAATCAAATGGTGTTTTTTAAGAACCTACTGCAAAAACGCTAGTCAAAGATCCTCTATATATTATGACTAAATCAAATGGTGTTTTTAACGACCTACTGCAAAAAACACTAGTCAAAGATCCTCTATATAATATGACTGAATCAAATGGTGTTTTTCAAGAACATTCTGCAAAAATGTTAGTCAAAGATCCTCTTTATAATATGACTGAATCAAATGTTGTTTTTAACGACCTACTGCAAAAAACACTAGTCAAAGATCCTCTATATAATATGACTGAATCAAATGTTGTTTTTAATGGCCTACTGCAAAAAACATTAGTCAAAGATCCTCTATATAATATGACTGAATCAAATGGTGTTTTTTAAGAACCTACTGCAAAAACGCTAGTCAAAGATCCTCTATATATTATGACTAAATCAAATGTTGTTTTTAACGACCTATTGCAAAAAACACTAGTCAAAGATCCTCTATATAATATGACTGAATCAAATGGTGTTTTTTAAGAACCTATTGCAAAAACGCTAGTCAAAGATCCTCTATATATTATGACTAAATCAAATGTTGTTTTTAACGACCTATTGCAAAAAACACTAGTCAAAGATCCTCTATATAATATGACTGAATCAAATGGTGTTTTTTAAGAACCTACTGCAAAAACGCTAGTCAAAGATCCTCTATATATTATGACTAAATCAAATGGTGTTTTTAACTACATACTGCAAAAAACACTAGTCAAAGATCCTCTATATAATATGACTGAATCAAATGGTGTTTTTTAAGAACCTACTGCAAAAATGCTAGTCAAAGATCCTCTATATATTATGACTAAATCAAATCGTGTTTTTAACGACCTACTGCAAAAAACACTAGTCAAAGATCCTCTATATAATATGACTGAATCAAATGGTGTTTTTTAAGAACATTCTGCAAAAATGTTAGTCAAAGATCCTCTATATAATATGACTGAATCAAATGTTGTTTTTAACGACCTACTGCAAAAAGCACTAGTCAAAGATCCTCTATATAATATGACTGAATCAAATGGTGTTTTTTAAGAACATTCTGCAAAAACGCTAGTCAAAAATCCTCTATATAATATGACTGAATCAAATGGTGTTTTTTAAGAACATTCTGCAAAATGTTAGTCAAAGATCCTCTAAATCAGGGGTCTCAAACACGCGGCCCGCGGGCCAATTGTGGCCCGGGAGACGTTATTTTGCGGCCCCCACCTTAATATGAAAGTTTAATGTTAGTGCGGCCCGCGAGTTTTAAATGAATGGCGCTTGACAGCGTTGTGTGCGGAGCTGAAGAAATCTACCAATCACGTTGTGGTATGAGGCTCTCGACAATATCGAGGGCGTGCCGTGATGGCACTGTCATCAGTGTCCTCTAGAATCTGTCACCGCATCATCTTTTTCTCCATACTATCAATCAATCAATCAATGTTTATTTATATAGCCCTAAATCACTAGTGTCTCAAAGGGCACTAACAGCGTGCCAGCCCAGACACATGTTGTATGAGGCTTCTGCAGACACACACAGGTCATTGCAAGACATACTTGAGGAACAGCCATACATTTCACACTGAGGGTGGTCATATTTTATTTTATTTATATTTTAACACTGTTACAAATATGCGCCACACTGTGAACCCACACCAAACAAGAATGACAAACACATTTCGGGAGAACATCCGCACCTAAACACAACATAAACACAACAGAACAAATACCCAGAATCCTTTGCAGCCCTAACTCTTCCGGGCTACAAAAACACCCCCGCTACCCCTAACCCCGCCCAACTCAACCCCCCCCATCTCCCGAATTCGGAGGTCTCAAGGTTGGCAAGTATGCATTGATGTCACTTGCGTAATGCAAGCAGAGAAACATTTTGCCGCTTTTCTATGACACACGCTCTTCCTTCCTCCCTCCCTGCCTCCCCCCCTCGCCCGCCTGCTCGCTCCCGCCCCCGTTGTAAACAGTCCGGGCAGGGAAGACGAGCACTCCGCCGAAGGAGCGAGCGACAATACAAAAGTGTGGTGCACTGGACCCCAGCGCTGATACAGACGTGGTGATGTTAACCCGTTCGGGGCTAATTGTGCTACCGTAACTGTAAACTCCACCCCCCACCCTCCTCCCGTTGGCTCCAGACAGAGACGATTTTTGATGCAATATTTCTTTCACAGGGGCACCCCGACGTGTCTTATTTCATTTCATTTCATTTTTATTTATCTCCTTCATTGATGTGCATCTTTGATCGATAGACAATTATACCTCAATTTTTAAATTATACATTTACACACCAATGCCTGAGAAGGAGCAGGATGAAGAAAAATCTTATATTTTTCTGCCCCCTTCAACATAGTACGTAGTCTTACTTAATGATATCATATAAACAAACAATTACATCCAAATATAACGAAAACAAACAAAAAAACACAAGAAGTGCAAAACTTCATGATGTACAAAAAGAACAAAAAAAACAAAATAAGTAGTATACACCTCACAGGATGATACAAAACAAATACAAAACTAGGCAAAAAATAAGTAAAATAATAAATATAAAGCAAAATGTAAACAGTTATGGCTGTCCATATGATCTCATTGTTCTGTCCTTATATATTTTTTCAATTGGAATATATTTTTACAATCTTTTATCTCTTGTAAAGAGAATTCCATAGTTTAACCCCCACCACTGATATACACATTTGTTTTAAAGTTGTCCTTGAATACTGATGTTTGAAATGACCTTTTCTTCTATGCTCTTCATTCTCAGAAGTGATGACAAACATTTTTTGTAAATTTGCTGGTAATGTTTTACTTTTAGCCTTAAACATGACACATAATGTCTGTAACTTTACTAGCTCCTGTAGTTTCAATAAACCCGAATTAATAAATAATATGTTAGTGTGTTTTAAGTAATCTACTTTATGAATAATCCTTATAGCTCTTTTCTGTAGTTGATACAGAGAAAGTTGCGTTGCACAAGGAATACAATTTGAAACGTCATTATACAACTAGACATGCTGAGGAGTATGCAAAATACTAGGGGAGTGAACCGGGTTGCAAATTTTAAAACCAGTCTACTGAGGCAACAAGATTTCGTCAAGAATTGAAATGACCTTTTCTTCTATGCTCTTCATTCTCAGAAGTGATGACAAACATTTTTTGTAAATTTGCTGGTAATGTTTTACTTTTAGCCTTAAACATGACACATAATGTCTGTAACTTTACTAGCTCCTGTAGTTTCAATAAACCAGAATTAATAAATAATATGTTAGTGTGTTTTAAGTAATCTACTTTATGAATAATCCTTATAGCTCTTTTCTGTAGTTGATACAGAGAAAGTTGCGTTGCACAAGGAATACAATTTGAAACGTCATTATACAACTAGACATGCTGAGGAGTATGCAAAATACTAGGGGAGTGAACCGGGTTGCAAATTTTAAAACCAGTCTACTGAGGCAACAAGATTTCGTCAAGAAAGCAAGCGAAAAGAGCGATGCAGCAGTCAAAGCTAGCTACATGGTGAGTGAGATGGTTGCTAGGGCGGGAAAGCCATTCAAAGGAGGTGAATTCATTAAAAAGTGCATGTTAGATTTTTTTTAAGAAATCTTTTCTTGCGGCCCAGCCTCACCCAGTTTCTGCATCCAGTGGCCCCCAGGTAAATTGAGTTTGAGACCCCTGTTCTAAATAATATGACTGAATCAAATGGTGTTTTTTTAAGAACCTACTGCAAAAACGCTAGTCAAAGATCCTCTATATATTATGACTAAATCAAATGTTGTTTTTAACGACCTACTGCAAAAAACACTAGTCAAAGATCCTCTATATAATATGACTGAATCAAATGGTGTTTTTCAAGAACATTCTGCAAAAATGTTAGTCAAAGATCCTCTTTATAATATGACTGAATCAAATGTTGTTTTTAACGACCTACTGCAAAAAACACTAGTCAAAGATCCTCTATATAATATGACTGAATCAAATGGTGTTTTTTAAGAACATTCTCCAAAAACGCTAGTCAAAGATCCTCTATATAATATGACTGAATCAAATGTTGTTTTTAACGACCTACTGCAAAAAACACTAGTCAAAGATCCTCTATATAATATGACTGAATCAAATGGTGTTTTTTAAGAACCTACTGCAAAAACGCTAGTCAAAGATCCTCTACATATTATGACTAAATCAAATGGTGTTTTTAACGACCTACTGCAAAAAACACTAGTCAAAGATCCTCTATATAATATGACTGAATCAAATGGTGTTTTTCAAGAACATTTTGCAAAAATGTTAGTCAAAGATCCTCTTTATAATATGACTGAATCAAATGTTGTTTTTAACGACCTACTGCAAAAAACACTAGTCAAAGATCCTCTATATAATATGACTGAATCAAATGGTGTTTTTTAAGAACATTCTCCAAAAACGCTAGTCAAAGATCCTCTATATAATATGACTGAATCAAATGGTGTTTTTTAAGAACATTTTGCAAAAACGCTAGTCAAAGATCCTCTATATAATATGACTGAATCAAATGGTGTTTTTTAAGTACATTCTGCAAAATGTTAGTCAAAGATCCTCTATATAATATGACTGAATCAAATGGTGTTTTTTAAGAACCTACTGCAAAAACGCTAGTCAAAGATCCTCTATATATTATGACTAAATCAAATGTTGTTTTTAACGACCTACTGCAAAAAACACTAGTCAAAGATCCTCTATATAATATGACTGAATCAAATGGTGTTTTTCAAGAACATTCTGCAAAAATGTTAGTTAAAGATCCTCTTTATAATATGACTGAATCAAATGGTGTTTTTAACGACCTACTGCAAAAAACACTAGTCAAAGATCCTCTATATAATATGACTGAATCAAATGTTGATTTTAACGACCTACTGCAAAAAACACTAGTCAAAGATCCTCTATATAATATGACTGAATCAAATGGTGTTTTTCAAGAACATTCTGCAAAAACGCTAGTCAAAGATCCTCTATATAATATGACTGAATCAAATGGTGTTTTTTAAGAACATTCTGCAAAATGTTAGTCAAAGATCCTCTATATAATATGACTGAATCAAATGGTGTTTTTTAAGAACCTACCGCAAAATCGCTAGTCAAAGATCCTCTATATATTCTGACTAAATCAAATGGTGTTTTTAACGACCTACTGCAAAAAACACTAGTCAAAGATCCTCTATATAATATGACTGAATCAAATGGTGTTTTTCAAGAACATTCTGCAAAAATGTTAGTCAAAGATCCTCTTTATAATATGACTGAATCAAATGTTGTTTTTAACGACCTACTGCAAAAAACACTAGTCAAAGATCCTCTATATAATATGACTGACTCAAATGGTGTTTTTTAAGAACATTCTCCAAAAACGCTAGTCAAACATCCTCTATATAATATGACTGAATCAAATGTTGTTTTTAACGACCTACTGCAAAAAACACTAGTCAAAGATCCTCTATATAATTTGACTGAATCAAATGGTGTTTTTTAAGAACCTACTGCAAAAACGCTAGTCAAAGATCCTCTATATATTATGACTAAATCAAATGTTGTTTTTAACGACCTACCGCAAAAAACACTAGTCAAAGATCCTCTATATAATATGACTGAATCAAATAGTGTTTTTTAAGAACCTACTACAAAAACGATAGTCAAAGATCCTCTATATATTATGACTAAATCAAATGGTGTTTTTAACGACCTACTGCAAAAAACACTAGTCAAAGATCCTCTATATAATATGACTGAATCGAATGTTGTTTTTAACGACCTACTGCAAAAAACACTAGTCAAAGATCCTCTATATAATATGACTGAATCAAATGGTGTTTTTTAAGACCATTCTGCAAAAACGCTAGTCAAAGATCCTCTATATAATATGACTGAATCAAATGGTGTTTTTTAAGAACATTCTGCAAAATGTTAGTCAAAGATCCTCTATATAATATGACTGAATCAAATGGTGTTTTTTAAGAACATACTGCAAAAACGCTAGTCAAAGATCCTCTATAAATTATGACTAAATCAAATGGTGTTTTTAACGACCTACTGCAAAAAACACTAGTCAAAGATCCTCTATATAATATGACTGAATCAAATGGTGTTTTTCAAGAACATTCTGCAAAAATGTTAGTCAAAGATCCTCTTTATAATATGACTGAATCAAATGTTGTTTTTAACGACCTACTGCAAAAAACACTAGTCAAAGATCCTCTATATAATATGACTGAATCAAATGGTGTTTTTTAAGAACATTCTCCAAAAACACTAGTCAAAGATCCTCTATATAATATGACTGAATCAAATGGGTGGTTTTTTAAGAACATTCTGCAAAAAACGCTAGTCAAAGATCCTCTATATAATATGGACTGAATCAAATGGTGTTTTATAAGACATCAGAAATGTAAAAGATTCTTAAAATATGACTGAAAAAAGGTTAGACCTACTGCTAAACGTTAGTCAAAAGATCCTCTATATAATATGAGAAAAACAAATGTATTTAACAAAACTGCAAAAAAACACTAGTCAAAGATACCTATATCCACATATGACTCGAATCAAATGAGATTCAAGACACCATTCTGCAAAAATGTTACGTCAAAGATCCTCTATATAATATGACTGAATCAAATGTTGTTTTTAACGACCTTCTGCAAAAAAAAAACGCTAAGTCAAAGATCAACACTAGTCAAAGATCCTCTATATAATATGACTGAATCAATTGGTGTTTTTCAAAAACATTCTGCAAAAATGTTAGTCAAAGATCCTCGTTATAATATGACTGAATCAAATGTTGTTTTTAACGACCTACTGCAAAAAACACTAGTCAAAGATCCTCTATACAATATGACTGAATCAAATGGTGTTTTTTAAGAACCTACTGCAAAAACGCTAGTCAAAGATCCTCTATATATTATGACTAAATCAAATGTTGTTTTTAACGACCTACTGCAAAAAACACTAGTCAAAGATCCTCTATATAATATGACTGAATCAAATGGTGTTTTTCAAGAACATTCTGCAAAAATGTTAGTCAAAGATCCTCTTTATAATATGATTGGATCAAATGTTGTTTTTAACGACCTACTGCAAAAAACACTAGTCAAAGATCCTCTATATAGAATGACTGAATCAAATGGTGTTTTTTAAGAACATTCTCCAAAAACGCTAGTCAAAGATCCTCTATATAATATGACTGAATCAAATGGTGTTTTTTAAGAACATTCTGCAAAATGTTAGTCAAAGATCCTCTATATAATATGACTAAATCAAATGGTGTTTTTTAAGAACCTACTGCAAAAACGCTAGTCAAAGATCCTCTATATATTATGACTAAATCAAATGGTGTTTTTAACGACCTACTGCAAAAATGTTAGTCAAAGATCCTCTTTATAATATGACTGGATCAAATGTTGTTTTTAACGACCTACTGCAAAAAACACTAGTCAAAGATCCTCTATATAGAATGACTGAATCAAATGGTGTTTTTTTAAGAACATTCTCCAAAAACGCTAGTCAAAGATCCTCTACATAATATGACTGAATCAAATGGTGTTTTTTAAGAACATTCTGCAAAATGTTAGTCAAAGATCCTCTATATAATATGACTAAATCAAATGGTGTTTTTTAAGAACCTACTGCAAAAACGCTAGTCAAAGATCCTCTATATATTATGACTAAATCAAATGGTGTTTTTAACGACCTACTGCAAAAAACACTAGTCAACCACTATATCAGTGGTCCCCAACCACCGGGCCGCGGCCCGGTACCGGTCCGTGGACCGATTGGTACCGGGCCGCGGCCGCACAACAAATTAAAACTTTTTTTTAAAAAAAAATCATCAATCAAATCAACATAAAAAACACAATATATACATTATATATCAATATAAATCAATACAGTCTGCAGGGATACATACATGATTGGGGACCACTGATATAGAGGATCTTTGACTATACATGATTGTATTTCTTTATGACAAAAAAAAATATATATATATATTTTTACCACGCCCCCACCCCCCCAAAGATCCTCTATATCCATCCATCCATCCATTTTCTACCGCTTATTCCCTTCGGGGTCGCGAGGGGCGCTGGAGCCTATCTCAGCTACAATCCTCTATATATTATGACTAAATCAAATGGTGTTTTTAACGAACTACTGCAAAAAACACTAGTCAAAGATCCTCTATATAATATGACTGAATCAAATGGTGTTTTTCAAGAACATTCTGCAAAAATGTTAGTCAAAGATCCTCTTTATAATATGACTGAATCAAATGTTGTTTTTAACGACCTACTGCAAAAAACACTAGTCAAAGATCCTGTATATAATATGACTGAATCAAATGGTGTTTTTTAAGAACATTCTGCAAAATGTTATTCAAAGATCCTCTATATAATATGACTGAATCAGATGGTGTTTTTTAAGAACCTACTGCAAAAACGCTAGTTAAAGATCCTCTATATATTATGACTAAATCAAATGGTGTTTTTAACGACCTACTGCAAAAAACACTAGTCAAAGATCCTCTATATCAGTGGTCCCCAACCACCGGGCCGCGGCCCGGTACCGGTCCGTGGACCGATTGGTACCGGGCCGCGGCCGCACAACAAATTAAAACTTTTTTTAAAAAAAAAATCATCAATTAAATCAACATAAAAAACACAATATATACATTATATATCAATATAAATCAATACAGTCTGCAGGGATACGGCCCGTAAGCACACATGATTGTATTTCTTTATGACAAAAAAAATATATATATATATTTTTACCACGCCCCCCCCCCCCCCCCAAAGATCCTCTATATCCATCCATCCATCCATTTTCTACCGCTTATTCCCTTCGGGGTCGCGGGGGGCGCTGGAGCCTATCTCAGCTACAATCCTCTATATATTATGACTAAATCAAATGGTGTTTTTAACGACCTACTGCAAAAAACACTAGTCAAAGATCCTCTATATAATATGACTGAATCAAATGGTGTTTTTCAAGAACATTCTGCAAAAATGTTAGTCAAAGATCCTCTTTATAATATGACTGAATCAAATGGTGTTTTTTAAGAACATTCTCCAAAAACGCTAGTCAAAGATCCTCTATATAATATGACTGAATCAAATGGTGTTTTTTAAGAACATTCTGCAAAAACGCTAGTCAAAGATCCTCTATATAATATGACTGAATCAAATGGTGTTTTATAAGAACATTCTGCAAAATGTTAGTCAAAGATCCTCTATATAATATGACTGAATCAAATGGTGTTTTTTAAGAACCTACTGCAAAAACGCTAGTCAAAGATCCTCTATATATTATGACTAAATCAAATGGTCTTTTTAACGACCTACTGCAAAAAACACTAGTCAAAGATCCTCTATATAATATGACTGAATCAAATGGTGTTTTTCAAGAACAGTCTGCAAAAATGTTAGTCAAAGATCCTCTTTATAATATGACTGAATCAAATGTTGTTTTTAACGACCTTCTGCAAAAAACACTAGTCAAAGATCCTCTATATAATATGACTCAATCAAATGGTGTTTTTCAAGAACATTCTGCAAAAATGTTAGTCAAAGATCCTCGTTATAATATGACTGAATCAAATGTTGTTTTTAACGACCTACTGCAAAAAACACTAGTCAATATATTTTTACCACGCCCCCCCAAAGATCCTCTTTATCCATCCATCCATCCATTTTCTACCGCTTATTCCCTTCGGGGTCGCGGGGGGCGCTGGAGCCTATCTCAGCTACAATCCTCTATATATTATGACTAAATCAAATGGTGTTTTTAACGACCTACTGCAAAAAACACTAGTCAAAGATCCTCTATATAATATGACTGAATCAAATGTTGTTTTTAATGGCCTACTGCAAAAAACATTAGTCAAAGATCCTCTATATAATATGACTGAATCAAATGGTGTTTTTTAAGAACCTACTGCAAAAACGCTAGTCAAAGATCCTCTATATATTATGACTAAATCAAATGTTGTTTTTAACGACCTATTGCAAAAAACACTAGTCAAAGATCCTCTATATAATATGACTGAATCAAATGGTGTTTTTTAAGAACCTATTGCAAAAACGCTAGTCAAAGATCCTCTATATATTATGACTAAATCAAATGTTGTTTTTAACGACCTATTGCAAAAAACACTAGTCAAAGATCCTCTATATAATATGACTGAATCAAATGGTGTTTTTTAAGAACCTACTGCAAAAACGCTAGTCAAAGATCCTCTATATATTATGACTAAATCAAATGGTGTTTTTAACTACATACTGCAAAAAACACTAGTCAAAGATCCTCTATATAATATGACTGAATCAAATGGTGTTTTTTAAGAACCTACTGCAAAAATGCTAGTCAAAGATCCTCTATATATTATGACTAAATCAAATCGTGTTTTTAACGACCTACTGCAAAAAACACTAGTCAAAGATCCTCTATATAATATGACTGAATCAAATGGTGTTTTTTAAGAACATTCTGCAAAAATGTTAGTCAAAGATCCTCTATATAATATGACTGAATCAAATGTTGTTTTTAACGACCTACTGCAAAAAACACTAGTCAAAGATCCTCTATATAATATGACTGAATCAAATGGTGTTTTTTAAGAACATTCTGCAAAAACGCTAGTCAAAAATCCTCTATATAATATGACTGAATCAAATGGTGTTTTTTAAGAACATTCTGCAAAATGTTAGTCAAAGATCCTCTAAATAATATGACTGAATCAAATGGTGTTTTTTTAAGAACCTACTGCAAAAACGCTAGTCAAAGATCCTCTATATATTATGACTAAATCAAATGTTGTTTTTAACGACCTACTGCAAAAAACACTAGTCAAAGATCCTCTATATAATTTAACGACCTACTGCAAAAAACACTAGTCAAAGATCCTCTATATAATATGACTGAATCAAATGGTGTTTTTTCAAGAACATTCTGCAAAAATGTTAGTCAAAGATCCTCTTTATAATATGACTGAATCAAATGTTGTTTTTAACGACCTACTGCAAAAAACACTAGTCAAAGATCCTCTATATAATATGACTGAATCAAATGGTGTTTTTTAAGAACATTCTCCAAAAACGCTAGTCAAAGATCCTCTATATAATATGACTGAATCAAATGTTGTTTTTAACGACCTACTGCAAAAAACACTAGTCAAAGATCCTCTATATAATATGACTGAATCAAATGGTGTTTTTTAAGAACCTACTGCAAAAACGCTAGTCAAAGATCCTCTACATATTATGACTAAATCAAATGGTGTTTTTAACGACCTACTGCAAAAAACACTAGTCAAAGATCCTCTATATAATATGACTGAATCAAATGGTGTTTTTCAAGAACATTTTGCAAAAATGTTAGTCAAAGATCCTCTTTATAATATGACTGAATCAAATGTTGTTTTTAACGACCTACTGCAAAAAACACTAGTCAAAGATCCTCTATATAATATGACTGAATCAAATGGTGTTTTTTAAGAACATTTTGCAAAAACGCTAGTCAAAGATCCTCTATATAATATGACTGAATCAAATGGTGTTTTTTAAGTACATTCTGCAAAATGTTAGTCAAAGATCCTCTATATAATATTGACTGAATCAAATGGTGTTTTTTAAGAACCTACTGCAAAAACGCTAGTCAAAGATCCTCTATATATTATGACTAAATCAAATGTTGTTTTAAACGACCTACTGCAAAAAACACTAGTCAAAGATCCTCTATATAATATGACTGAATCAAATGGTGTTTTTCAAGAACATTCTGCAAAAATGTTAGTCAAAGATCCTCTTTATAATATGACTGAATCAAATGGTGTTTTTAACGACCTACTGCAAAAAACACTAGTCAAAGATCCTCTATATAATATGACTGAATCAAATGTTGATTTTAACGACCTACTGCAAAAAACACTAGTCAAAGATCCTCTATATAATATGACTGAATCAAATGGTGTTTTTCAAGAAACATTCTGCAAAAACGCTAGTCAAAGATCCTCTATATAATATGACTGAATCAAATGGTGTTTTTTAAGAACATTCTGCAAAATGTTAGTCAAAGATCCTCTATATAATATGACTGAATCAAATGGTGTTTTTTAAGAACCTACCGCAAAATCGCTAGTCAAAGATCCTCTATATATTCTGACTAAATCAAATGGTGTTTTTAACGACCTACTGCAAAAAACACTAGTCAAAGATCCTCTATATAATATGACTGAATCAAATGGTGTTTTTCAAGAACATTCTGCAAAAATGTTAGTCAAAGATCCTCTTTATAATATGACTGAATCAAATGTTGTTTTTAACGACCTACTGCAAAAAACACTAGTCAAAGATCCTCTATATAATATGACTGACTCAAATGGTGTTTTTTAAGAACATTCTCCAAAAACGCTAGTCAAACATCCTCTATATAATATGACTGAATCAAATGTTGTTTTTAACGACCTACTGCAAAAAACACTAGTCAAAGATCCTCTATATAATTTGACTGAATCAAATGGTGTTTTTTAAGAACCTACTGCAAAAACGCTAGTCAAAGATCCTCTATATATTATGACTAAATCAAATGTTGTTTTTAACGACCTACCGCAAAAAACACTAGTCAAAGATCCTCTATATAATATGACTGAATCAAATAGTGTTTTTTAAGAACCTACTACAAAAACGATAGTCAAAGATCCTCTATATATTATGACTAAATCAAATGGTGTTTTTAACGACCTACTGCAAAAAACACTAGTCAAAGATCCTCTATATAATATGACTGAATCGAATGTTGTTTTTAACGACCTACTGCAAAAAACACTAGTCAAAGATCCTCTATATAATATGACTGAATCAAATGGTGTTTTTTAAGACCATTCTGCAAAAACGCTAGTCAAAGATCCTCTATATAATATGACTGAATCAAATGGTGTTTTTTAAGAACATTCTGCAAAATGTTAGTCAAAGATCCTCTATATAATATGACTGAATCAAATGGTGTTTTTTAAGAACCTACTGCAAAAACGCTAGTCAAAGATCCTCTATAAATTATGACTAAATCAAATGGTGTTTTTAACGACCTACTGCAAAAAACACTAGTCAAAGATCCTCTATATAATATGACTGAATCAAATGGTGTTTTTCAAGAACATTCTGCAAAAATGTTAGTCAAAGATCCTCTTTATAATATGACTGAATCAAATGTTGTTTTTAACGACCTACTGCAAAAAACACTAGTCAAAGATCCTCTATATAATATGACTGAATCAAATGGTGTTTTTTAAGAACATTCTCCAAAAACACTAGTCAAAGATCCTCTATATAATATGACTGAATCAAATGGTGTTTTTTAAGAACATTCTGCAAAAACGCTAGTCAAAGATCCTCTATATAATATGACTGAATCAAATGGTGTTTTATAAGAACATTCTGCAAAATGTTAGTCAAAGATCCTCTATATAATATGACTGAATCAAATGGTGTTTTTTAAGAACCTACTGCAAAAACGCTAGTCAAAGATCCTCTATATATTATGACTAAATCAAATGGTCTTTTTAACGACCTACTGCAAAAAACACTAGTCAAAGATCCTCTATATAATATGACTGAATCAAATGGTGTTTTTCAAGAACATTCTGCAAAAATGTTAGTCAAAGATCCTCTTTATAATATGACTGAATCAAATGTTGTTTTTAACGACCTTCTGCAAAAAACACTAGTCAAAGATCCTCTATATAATATGACTGAATCAAATGGTGTTTTTCAAAAACATTCTGCAAAAATGTTAGTCAAAGATCCTCGTTATAATATGACTGAATCAAATGTTGTTTTTAACGACCTACTGCAAAAAACACTAGTCAAAGATCCACTATACAATATGACTGAATCAAATGGTGTTTTTTAAGAACCTACTGCAAAAACGCTAGTCAAAGATCCTCTATATATTATGACTAAATCAAATGTTGTTTTTAACGACCTACTGCAAAAAACACTAGTCAAAGATCCTCTATATAATATGACTGAATCAAATGGTGTTTTTCAAGAACATTCTGCAAAAATGTTAGTCAAAGATCCTCTTTATAATATGATTGGATCAAATGTTGTTTTTAACGACCTACTGCAAAAAACACTAGTCAAAGATCCTCTATATAGAATGACTGAATCAAATGGTGTTTTTTAAGAACATTCTCCAAAAACGCTAGTCAAAGATCCTCTATATAATATGACTGAATCAAATGGTGTTTTTTAAGAACATTCTGCAAAATGTTAGTCAAAGATCCTCTATATAATATGACTAAATCAAATGGTGTTTTTTAAGAACCTACTGCAAAAACGCTAGTCAAAGATCCTCTATATATTATGACTAAATCAAATGGTGTTTTTAACGACCTACTGCAAAAAACACTAGTCAAAGATCCTCTATATAATATGACTGAATCAAATGGTGTTTTTCAAGAACATTCTGCAAAAATGTTAGTCAAAGATCCTCTTTATAATATGACTGGATCAAATGTTGTTTTTAACGACCTACTGCAAAAAACACTAGTCAAAGATCCTCTATATAGAATGACTGAATCAAATGGTGTTTTTTTAAGAACATTCTCCAAAAACGCTAGTCAAAGATCCTCTACATAATATGACTGAATCAAATGGTGTTTTTTAAGAACATTCTGCAAAATGTTAGTCAAAGATCCTCTATATAATATGACTAAATCAAATGGTGTTTTTAACGACCTACTGCAAAAAACACTAGTCAACCACTATATCAGTGGTCCCCAACCACCGGGCTGCGGCCCGGTACCGGTCCGTGGACCGATTGGTACCGGGCCGCGGCCGCACAACAAATTAAAACTTTTTTTAAAAAAAAAATCATCAATCAAATCAACATAAAAAACACAATATATACATTATATATCAATATAAATCAATACAGTCTGCAGGGATACATACATGATTGGGGACCACTGATATAGAGGATCTTTGACTATACATGATTGTATTTCTTTATGACAAAAAAATATATATATATATATTTTTACCACGCCCCCACCCCCCCAAAGATCCTCTATATCCATCCATCCATCCATTTTCTACCGCTTATTCCCTTCGGGGTCGCGGGGGGCGCTGGAGCCTATCTCAGCTACAATCCTCTATATATTATGACTAAATCAAATGGTGTTTTTAACGAACTACTGCAAAAAACACTAGTCAAAGATCCTCTATATAATATGACTGAATCAAATGGTGTTTTTCAAGAACATTCTGCAAAAATGTTAGTCAAAGATCCTCTTTATAATATGACTGAATCAAATGTTGTTTTTAACGACCTACTGCAAAAAACACTAGTCAATATATTTTTACCACGCCCCCCCCCCCCCCCCCCCCCCCCCCCCCCAAAGATCCTCTTTATCCATCCATCCATCCATTTTCTACCGCTTATTCCCTTCGGGGTCGCGGGGGGCGCAAGAGCCTATCTCAGCTACAATCCTCTATATATTATGACTAAATCAAATGGTGTTTTTAACGACCTACTGCAAAAAACACTAGTCAAAGATCCTCTATGTAATATGACTGAATCAAATGGTGTTTTTTAAGAACATTCTCCAAAAACGCTAGTCAAAGATCCTCTATATAATATGACTGAATCAAATGGTGTTTTTTAAGAACATTCTGCAAAAACGCTAGTCAAAGATCCTCTATATATGACTGAATCAAATGGTGTTTTTTAAGAACATTCTGCAAAATGTTAGTCAAAGATCCTCTATATAATATGACTGAATCAAATGGTGCTTTTTAAGAACCTACTGCAAAAACGCTAGTCAAAGATCCTCTATATATTATGACTAAATCAAATGGTGTTTTTAACGACCTAGTGCAAAAAACACTAGTCAAAGATCCTCTATATAATATGACTGAATCAAATGGTGTTTTTCAAGAACATTCTGCAAAAATGTTAGTCAAAGATCCTCTTTATAATATGACTGAATCAAATGTTTTTAACGACCTACTGCAAAAAACACTTGTCAAAGATCCTCTATATAATATGACTGAATCAAATGGTGTTTTTTAAGAACCTACTGCAAAAACGCTAGTCAAAGATCCTCTATATATTATGACTAAATCAAATGGTGTTTTTAACGACCTACTGCAAAAAACACTAGTCAAAGATCTTCTATATAATATGACTGAATCAAATGGTGTTTTTCAAGAACATTCTGCAAAAATGTTAGTCAAAGATCCTCTTTATAATATGACTGAATCAAATGTTTTTAACGACCTACTGCAAAAAACACTTGTCAAAGATCCTCTATATAATATGACTGAATCAAATGGTGTTTTTTAAGAACCTACTGCAAAAACGCTAGTCAAAGATCCTCTATATATTATGACTAAATCAAATGGTGTTTTTAATGACCTACTGCAAAAAACACTAGTCAAAGATCCTCTATATAATATGACTGAATCAAATGGTGTTTTTCAAGAACATTCTGCAAAAATGTTAGTCAAATATCCTCTTTATAATATGACTGAATCAAATGTTTTTAACGACCTACTGCAAAAAACACTTGTCAAAGATCCTCTATATAATATGACTGAATCAAATGGTGTTTTTTAAGAACCTACTGCAAAAACGCTAGTCAAAGATCCTCTATATATTATGACTAAATCAATTGGTGTTTTTAACGACCTACTGCAAAAAACACTAGTCAAAGATCCTCTATATCAGTGGTCCCCAACCACCGGGCCGCGGCCCGGTGCCGGTCCGTGGACCGATTGGTATCGGGCCGCGGCCGCACAACAAATTAAAAATTTTTTTTTTTTTAAATCATCAATCAAATCAACATAAAAAACACAATATATACATTATATATCAATATAAATCAATACAGTCTGCAGGGATACAGCCCGTAAGCACACATGATTGTATTTCTTTACGACAAAATTTTTTTTTTTTTTTTTTACCAGGCCCCCCCTCCCCCAAAGATCCTCTATATATTATGACTAAATCAAATGGTGTTTTTAACGACGTACTGCAAAAAACACTAGTCAAAGATCCTCTATATAATATGACTGAATCAAATGGTGTTTTTTAAGAACATTCTGCAAAAATGTTAGTCAAAGATCATCTATATAATATGACTGAATCAAATGGTGTTTTTTAAGAACATTCTGCAAAAATGTTAGTCAAAGATCCTCTATATAATATGACTGAATCAAATGGTGTTTTTAACGACCTACTGCAAGAAACACTAGTCAAAGATCCTCTATATAATATGACTGAATCAAATGGTGTTTAAGAACATTCTGCAAAAACACTAGTCAAAGATCCTCTATATGGCAGGAGCACTCCTCGCTGGAATTTGCTGGCTGGCCTGTGTGTGTCACGCCCCCCCCTCCCACCCTCCCCCCAATGTTTGAGACACCCCCCCCTGTCCCTAACCTCCACCCTCCAATCTCCACCCCGCTCCAGCGGCGCGGAGGACAAGCACGGCTACATCTGGGACCGCCACTACAACATCTGCCTGGCGCGGCTGGCGCACGACGACGTGGTCAACTCGGTGGCGTTCAGCCCCGCCGACCAGGAGCTGCTGCTGTCGGCCAGCGACGACGCCACCATCAAGGTGTGGCGCTCGCCCCGCATGGCGCGCCTGTCGCACGGCGCCACGCGGCCGCCCAGGCCCCGCAGCCTCCTGGCGTCGTGGCTCAGCCGCAGCAGGAACGCTTCGGGCGACGGCCTCAACGGGAAGCCATGAGTGCTGCCAAAGGACATGAATACACTCCATGCAAGTGTACTACTGTAATACTACTACTACTACTACTGATACTGCATTGTTTCAGTCTTTCATTTGGCCACTAGAGGCCGCCATTGTGCAAGCAACGCACAGCACAGGCTGTTGACAGCTGGGATATAAACTTCATTTTAAATAATATTTTAGCTCGTTTTGACTTCTTTTTTTTTGTACATCACATCACATTTTTTCCCCTGAAGAAAAGACTTATAAATGTGTTTATTTAACATAGTTGCTCATGTTTAACACAAAAAAAAGCTATTTTGACTCTTCCAGCTATGTCTCATTCACTTCTCACCCCCTTTAATGTCTTCTTTGTTTTACCCAAATAACATATCCAAAATAAATATTGTATGCATTGAACAGCTCCACAGATGTCCTTCACATATCTTTTTTTTTTAGTGTAATTTAACTTCCATTCAAATGGCTTTTTCAATCAGAATAGATTTTTCTTTGTGTTTACAATAGAAGTAATGCTGCAATCGTGACTTCATCTTGATTGCATTAGTTTAAAAACCAGTTGACCCTGTTTTATAAACAGGAAGTGAATGTCTTGTTTTAACTGAAACTGTTTCCTCATTGCCATCATTTTTTTCTGCTTTTTGGTTTCTTGGAAGTTGGAATTGCAA
>NC_084738.1:1627303-1704803 GCF_033978785.1 Entelurus aequoreus
GCTGGTGGGCCGCTGGAAGGACGTGGAGGTGACGTCGGGCCTGAAGGCGTCGATGATGTGCTCGCGGTTGTTCTGGTCCAGGAGCATCAGCGTCACCTGGAGGCAGACCGCAGGTGAGGTCGTTTTTATGCTGGGGACATTCAGCATCTGTGGCGTGGGGATGGGGGGGGGGGGGGGTGTCCTACCTTCTGGCTGAAGGGCCACTTGAGCAGCGCGTCGTGGCGCCCCCGCATGACCACGAAGAAGAGCGACAGGTGCGTCCCCCGCCCCGTGCCGTCGCCGTTCAGGTACAACCTCAGACACATTTTGTAGCCGTACTTGCTGGAGTAGAAGGCTGCGGACAACAACACGCTGTTAACGTCACATGACACATGACACCACCCTGATGTCAAACATGGGTGGAGGACAGCTGGAAAGTCCCCGTGACAAAAGAAGGGTCAAACATATCCGCTTCCGTGGCAGCTGTAACTGAGTGTGCGCTCCATGAATGGAGTGTTTATAACATGGTAAAACACTAAACCCACACATAGACCACGGTAACTGAGTGTGCGCTCCATGAAGGGAGTGTATGGTAGTAACATAGTAAAACACTAAACCCACACACAGACCACGGTAACTGAGTGTGCGCTCCATGAATGGAGTGTTTATAACATAGTAAAACACTAAACCCACACATAGACCACGGTAACTGAGTGTGCGCTCCATGAATGGAGTGTTTATAACATAGTAAAACACTAAACCCACACATAGACCACGGTAACTGAGTGTGCGCTCCATGAATGGAGTGTTTATAACATAGTAAAACACTAAACCCACACGTAGACCACGGTAACTGAGTGTGCGCTCCATGAATGGAGTGTTTATAACATAGTAAAACACTAAACCCACACGTAGACCACGGTAACTGAGTGTGCGCTCCATGAATGGAGTGTTTATAACATAGTAAAACACTAAACCCACACATAGACCACGGTAACTGAGTGTGCGCTCCATGAAGGGAGTGTAAAAAGTAAAGTAAAGTACCAATGCTTGTCACACACACACTAGGTGTGGCGAAATTATTCTCTGCATTTGACCCATCACCCTTGATCACCCCCTGGGAGGTGAGGGGAGCAGTGGGCAGCAGCGGTGGCCGCGCCCGGGAATCATTTTTGGTGATTTAACCCCCAAATTCAACCCTTGATAATGAGTGCCAAGCAGGGAGGAAATGGGTCCCATTTTTATAGTCTTTGGTGTGACTCGGCCGGGGTTTGAACTCACTATGGTAGTAACATAGTGAAACACTAAACCCACACATAGACCACGGTAACGGAGTGTGCGCGCCATGAAACTAGCGTATGGTAGTAACATAGTAAAACACTAGACCCACACATAGACCATGGTAACGGAGTGTGCGCTCCATGAAAGGAGTGTAACATAGTAAAACACTAAACCCACACATAGACCACGGTAACGGAGTGTGCGCTCCATGAAACTAGTGTATGGTAGTAACATAGTAAAACACTAAACCCACACATAGACCACGGTAACGGAGTGTGCGCTCCATGAAACTAGCGTATGGTAGTATAATAGTAAAAGACTAAACCCACACATAGACCACGGTAACGGAGTGTGCGCTCCATGAAAGGAGTGTAACATAGTAAAACACTAAACCCACACATAGACCACGGTAACGGAGTGTGCGCTCCATGAAACTAGCGTATGGTAGTATAATAGTAAAACACTAAACCCACACATAGACCACGGTAACGGAGTGTGCGCGCCATGAAACTAGCGTATGGTAGTAACATAGTAAAACACTAGACCCACACATAGACCACGGTAACGGAGTGTGCGCTCCATGAAAGGAGTGTAACATAGTAAAACACTAAACCCACACATAGACCACGGTAACGGAGTGTGCGCTCCATGAAACTAGTGTATGGTAGTAACATAGTAAAACACTAAACCCACACATAGACCACGGTAACGGAGTGTGCGCTCCATGAAACTAGCGTATGGTAGTATAATAGTAAAAGACTAAACCCACACATAGACCACGGTAACGGAGTGTGCGCTCCATGAAAGGAGTGTAACATAGTAAAACACTAAACCCACACATAGACCACGGTAACGGAGTGTGCGCTCCATGAAACTAGCGTATGGTAGTATAATAGTAAAACACTAAACCCACACATAGACCACGGTAACGGAGTGTGCGCGCCATGAAACTAGCGTATGGTAGTAACATAGTAAAACACTAGACCCACACATAGACCACGGTAACGGAGTGTGCGCTCCATGAAAGGAGTGTAACATAGTAAAACACTAAACCCACACATAGACCACGGTAACGGAGTGTGCGCTCCATGAAACTAGTGTATGGTAGTAACATAGTAAAACACTAAACCCACACATAGACCACGGTAACGGAGTGTGCGCTCCATGAAACTAGCGTATGGTAGTATAATAGTAAAAGACTAAACCCACACATAGACCACGGTAACGGAGTGTGCGCTCCATGAAAGGAGTGTAACATAGTAAAACACTAAACCCACACATAGACCACGGTAACGGAGTGTGCGCTCCATGAAACTAGTGTATGGTAGTAACATAGTAAAACACTAAACCCACACATAGACCACGGTAACGGAATGTGCGCACCATGAAAGGAGCGTATGGTAGTAACATAGTAAAAGACTAAACCCACACATAGACTATAGTAACTAAGTGTGCGCTCCATGAAATGAGCGTATGGTAGTAACATAGTAAAACGTTAAACCCACACATAGACCACTGTACCGGAGTGTGCGCACCATGAAAGGAGTGCATGGTAGTAACATAGTAAAACACTAAACCCTCACATAGACCACGGTAACGGAGTGTGCGCTCCATGAAAGGAGTGTAACATAGTAAAACACTAAACCCACACATAGACCACGGTAACGGAGTGTGCGCTCCATGAAACTAGCGTATGGTAGTAACATAGTAAAACACTAAACCCACACATAGGCCACGGTAACGGAATGTGCGCACCATGAAAGGAGCGTATGGTAGTAACATAGTAAAAGACTAAACCCACACATAAGACTATTGTAACTTGAGTGTGCGCGCCATGAAAGGAGTGCATGGTAGTAACATGGTAAAACACTAAACCCACACATAGACCACAGTAACGGAGTGTGCGCTCCATGAAACTAGCGTATGGTAGTAACATAGTAAAACACTAAACCCACACATAGACCACGGTAACGGGGTGTGCGCGCCATGAAACTAGCGTATGGTAGTAACATAGTAAAACACTAGACCCACACATAGACCACGGTAACGGAGTGTGCGCTCCATGAAAGGAGTGTAACATAGTAAAACACTAAACCCACACATAGACCACGGTAACGGAGTGTGCGCTCCATGAAACTAGTGTATGGTAGTAACATAGTAAAACACTAAACCCACACATAGACCACGGTAACGGAGTGTGCGCTCCATGAAACTAGCGTATGGTAGTATAATAGTAAAAGACTAAACCCACACATAGACCACGGTAACGGAGTGTGCGCTCCATGAAAGGAGTGTAACATAGTAAAACACTAAACCCACACATAGACCACGGTAACGGAGTGTGCGCTCCATGAAACTAGTGTATGGTAGTAACATAGTAAAACACTAAACCCACACATAGACCACGGTAACGGAATGTGCGCACCATGAAAGGAGCGTATGGTAGTAACATAGTAAAAGACTAAACCCACACATAGACTATAGTAACTAAGTGTGCGCTCCATGAAATGAGCGTATGGTAGTAACATAGTAAAACGTTAAACCCACACATAGACCACTGTACCGGAGTGTGCGCACCATGAAAGGAGTGCATGGTAGTAACATAGTAAAACACTAAACCCTCACATAGACCACGGTAACGGAGTGTGCGCTCCATGAAAGGAGTGTAACATAGTAAAACACTAAACCCACACATAGACCACGGTAACGGAGTGTGCGCTCCATGAAACTAGCGTATGGTAGTAACATAGTAAAACACTAAACCCACACATAGGCCACGGTAACGGAATGTGCGCTCCATGAAACTAGCGTATGGTAGTATAATAGTAAAAGACTAAACCCACACATAGACCACGGTAACGGAGTGTGCGCTCCATGAAAGGAGTGTAACATAGTAAAACACTAAACCCACACATAGACCACGGTAACGGAGTGTGCGCTCCATGAAACTAGTGTATGGTAGTAACATAGTAAAACACTAAACCCACACATAGACCACGGTAACGGAATGTGCGCACCATGAAAGGAGCGTATGGTAGTAACATAGTAAAAGACTAAACCCACACATAGACTATAGTAACTAAGTGTGCGCTCCATGAAATGAGCGTATGGTAGTAACATAGTAAAACGTTAAACCCACACATAGACCACTGTACCGGAGTGTGCGCACCATGAAAGGAGTGCATGGTAGTAACATAGTAAAACACTAAACCCTCACATAGACCACGGTAACGGAGTGTGCGCTCCATGAAAGGAGTGTAACATAGTAAAACACTAAACCCACACATAGACCACGGTAACGGAGTGTGCGCTCCATGAAACTAGCGTATGGTAGTAACATAGTAAAACACTAAACCCACACATAGGCCACGGTAACGGAATGTGCGCACCATGAAAGGAGCGTATGGTAGTAACATAGTAAAAGACTAAACCCACACATAAGACTATTGTAACTTGAGTGTGCGCGCCATGAAAGGAGTGCATGGTAGTAACATGGTAAAACACTAAACCCACACATAGACCACAGTAACGGAGTGTGCGCTCCATGAAACTAGCGTATGGTAGTAACATAGTAAAACACTAAACCCACACATAGACCACGGTAACGGGGTGTGCGCGCCATGAAACTAGCGTATGGTAGTAACATAGTAAAACACTAGACCCACACATAGACCACGGTAACGGAGTGTGCGCTCCATGAAACTAGCGTATGGTAGTATAATAGTAAAAGACTAAACCCACACATAGACCACGGTAAGGGAGTGTGCGCTCCATGAAACTAGCGTATGGTAGTAACATAGTAAAAGACTAAACCCTCACATAGACCACGGTAACGGAGTGTGCGCTCCATGAAAGGAGTGTAACATAGTAAAACACTAAACCCTCACATAGACCACGGTAACGGAATGTGCGCACCATGAAAGGAGCGTATGGTAGTAACATAGTAAAAGACTAAACCCACACATAAGACTATTGTAACTGAATGTGCGCGCCATGAAAGGAGTGCATGGTAGTAACATGGTAAAACACAAAACCCACACATAGACCACAGTAACGGAGTGTGCGCTCCATGAAACTAGCGTATGGTAGTAACATAGTAAAACATTAAACCCACACATAGACCACAGTAACGGAGTGTGCGCTCCATGAAACTAGCGTATGGTAGTAACATAGTAAAACACTAAACCCACACATAGACTATGGTAACTGAGTGTGCGCTCCATAAAACTAGTGTATGGTAGTAACAAAGTAAAACACTAGACCCACACATAGACCACGGTAACGGAGTGTGCGCTCCATGAAACTAGCGTATGGTAGTAACATAGTAAAACACTAGACCCACACATAGACCACGGTAACGGGGTGTGCGCGCCATGAAACTAGCGTATGGTAGTAACATAGTAAAACACTAGACCCACACATAGACCACGGTAACGGAGTGTGCGCTCCATGAAACTAGCGTATGGTAGTATAATAGTAAAAGACTAAACCCTCACATAGACCACGGTAAGGGAGTGTGCGCTCCATGAAACTAGCGTATGGTAGTAACATAGTAAAAGACTAAACCCTCACATAGACCACGGTAACGGAGTGTGCGCTCCATGAAAGGAGTCATAGTAAAACACTAAACCCACACATAGACCACGGTAACGGAATGTGCGCACCATGAAAGGAGCGTATGGTAGTAACATAGTAAAACACTAAACCCTCACATAGACCACGGTAACGGAGTGTGCGCTCCATGAAAGGAGTGTAACATAGTAAAACACTAAACCCACACATAGACCACGGTAACGGAGTGTGCGCTCCATGAAACTAGCGTATGGTAGTAACATAGTAAAACACTAAACCCACACATAGGCCACGGTAACGGAATGTGCGCACCATGAAAGGAGCGTATGGTAGTAACATAGTAAAAGACTAAACCCACACATAAGACTATTGTAACTTGAGTGTGCGCGCCATGAAAGGAGTGCATGGTAGTAACATGGTAAAACACTAAACCCACACATAGACCACGGTAACGGAGTGTGCGCGCCATGAAACTAGCGTATGGTAGTAACATAGTAAAACACTAGACCCACACATAGACCACGGTAACGGAGTGTGCGCTCCATGAAAGGAGTGTAACATAGTAAAACACTAAACCCACACATAGACCACGGTAACGGAGTGTGCGCTCCATGAAACTAGTGTATGGTAGTAACATAGTAAAACACTAAACCCACACATAGACCACGGTAACGGAGTGTGCGCTCCATGAAACTAGCGTATGGTAGTATAATAGTAAAAGACTAAACCCACACATAGACCACGGTAACGGAGTGTGCGCTCCATGAAAGGAGTGTAACATAGTAAAACACTAAACCCACACATAGACCACGGTAACGGAGTGTGCGCTCCATGAAACTAGTGTATGGTAGTAACATAGTAAAACACTAAACCCACACATAGACCACGGTAACGG
Organism: Entelurus aequoreus; assembly: GCF_033978785.1. Taxonomy (NCBI): domain Eukaryota; kingdom Metazoa; phylum Chordata; class Actinopteri; order Syngnathiformes; family Syngnathidae; genus Entelurus; species Entelurus aequoreus. The sequence continues at coordinate 1,634,031 of NC_084738.1, forward strand.
AATGTGCGCACCATGAAAGGAGCGTATGGTAGTAACATAGTAAAAGACTAAACCCACACATAGACTATAGTAACTAAGTGTGCGCTCCATGAAATGAGCGTATGGTAGTAACATAGTAAAACGTTAAACCCACACATAGACCACTGTACCGGAGTGTGCGCACCATGAAAGGAGTGCATGGTAGTAACATAGTAAAACACTAAACCCTCACATAGACCACGGTAACGGAGTGTGCGCTCCATGAAAGGAGTGTAACATAGTAAAACACTAAACCCACACATAGACCACGGTAACGGAGTGTGCGCTCCATGAAACTAGCGTATGGTAGTAACATAGTAAAACACTAAACCCACACATAGGCCACGGTAACGGAATGTGCGCACCATGAAAGGAGCGTATGGTAGTAACATAGTAAAAGACTAAACCCACACATAAGACTATTGTAACTTGAGTGTGCGCGCCATGAAAGGAGTGCATGGTAGTAACATGGTAAAACACTAAACCCACACATAGACCACAGTAACGGAGTGTGCGCTCCATGAAACTAGCGTATGGTAGTAACATAGTAAAACACTAAACCCACACATAGGCCACGGTAACGGAATGTGCGCACCATGAAAGGAGCGTATGGTAGTAACATAGTAAAAGACTAAACCCACACATAAGACTATTGTAACTTGAGTGTGCGCGCCATGAAAGGAGTGCATGGTAGTAACATGGTAAAACACTAAACCCACACATAGACCACAGTAACGGAGTGTGCGCTCCATGAAACTAGCGTATGGTAGTAACATAGTAAAACACTAGACCCACACATAGACCACGGTAACGGAGTGTGCGCTCCATGAAACTAGCGTATGGTAGTATAATAGTAAAAGACTAAACCCTCACATAGACCACGGTAAGGGAGTGTGCGCTCCATGAAACTAGCGTATGGTAGTAACATAGTAAAAGACTAAACCCTCACATAGACCACGGTAACGGAGTGTGCGCTCCATGAAAGGAGTCATAGTAAAACACTAAACCCACACATAGACCACGGTAACGGAATGTGCGCACCATGAAAGGAGCGTATGGTAGTAACATAGTAAAACACTAAACCCTCACATAGACCACGGTAACGGAGTGTGCGCTCCATGAAAGGAGTGTAACATAGTAAAACACTAAACCCACACATAGACCACGGTAACGGAGTGTGCGCTCCATGAAACTAGCGTATGGTAGTAACATAGTAAAACACTAAACCCACACATAGGCCACGGTAACGGAATGTGCGCACCATGAAAGGAGCGTATGGTAGTAACATAGTAAAAGACTAAACCCACACATAAGACTATTGTAACTTGAGTGTGCGCGCCATGAAAGGAGTGCATGGTAGTAACATGGTAAAACACTAAACCCACACATAGACCACAGTAACAGAGTGTGCGCTCCATGAAACTAGCGTATGGTAGTAACATAGTAAAACACTAAACCCACACATAGACCACAGTAACGGAGTGTGCGCTCCATGAAACTAGCGTATGGTAGTAACATAGTAAAACACTAAACCCACACATAGACCACGGTAACGGAGTGTGCGCTCCATGAAAGGAGTGTAACATAGTAAAACACTAAACCCACACATAGACCACGGTAACGGAATGTGCGCACCATGAAAGGAGCGTATGGTAGTAACATAGTAAAACACTAAACCCTCACATAGACCACGGTAACGGAGTGTGCGCTCCATGAAAGGAGTGTAACATAGTAAAACACTAAACCCACACATAGACCACGGTAACGGAGTGTGCGCTCCATGAAACTAGCGTATGGTAGTAACATAGTAAAACACTAAACCCACACATAGACCACAGTAACGGAGTGTGCGCTCCATGAAACTAGCGTATGGTAGTAACATAGTAAAACACTAAATCCACACATAGACTATGGTAACTGAGTGTGCGCTCCATGAAAGGATTGTATGGTAGTAACATAGTAAAACACTAAACCCACACATAGACCACAGTAACGGAGTGTGCGCTCCATGAAACTAGTGTATGGTAGTAACATAGTAAAATACTAAACCCACACATAGACTATAGTAACTAAGTGTGCGCTCCATGAAAGGAGCGTATGGTAGTAACATAGTAAAACGTTACACCCACACATAGACCACTGTACCGGAGTGTGCGCACCATGAAAGGAGTGCATGGTAGTAACATAGTAAAACACTAAACCCTCACATAGACCACGGTAACGGAGTGTGCGCTCCATGAAAGGAGTGTAACATAGTAAAACACTAAACCCACACATAGACCACGGTAACGGAGTGTGCGCTCCATGAAACTAGCGTATGGTAGTAACATAGTAAAACACTAAACCCACACATAGGCCACGGTAACGGAATGTGCGCACCATGAAAGGAGCGTATGGTAGTAACATAGTAAAAGACTAAACCCACACATAAGACTATTGTAACTTGAGTGTGCGCGCCATGAAAGGAGTGCATGGTAGTAACAAGGTAAAACACTAAACCCACACATAGACCACAGTAACGGAGTGTGCGCTCCATGAAACTAGCGTATGGTACTAACATAGTAAAACACTAAACCCACACATAGACCACAGTAACGGAGTGTGCGCTCCATGAAACTAGCGTATGGTAGTAACATAGTAAAACACTAAACCCACACATAGACTATGGTAACTGAGTGTGCGCTCCATAAAACTAGCGTATGGTAGTAACATAGTAAAACACTAGACCCACACATAGACCACGGTAACGGAGTGTGCGCTCCATGAAACTAGCGTATGGTAGTAACATAGTAAAAGACTAAACCCACACATAGACCACAGTAAGGGAGTGTGCGCTCCATGAAACTAGCGTATGGTAGTAACATAGTAAAAGACTAAACCCTCACATAGACCACGGTAACGGAGTGTGCGCTCCATGAAACTAGCGTATGGTAGTAACATAGTAAAACACTAAACCCACACATAGGCCACGGTAACGGAATGTGCGCACCATGAAAGGAGCGTATGGTAGTAACATAGTAAAAGACTAAACCCACACATAAGACTATTGTAACTTGAGTGTGCGCGCCATGAAAGGAGTGCATGGTAGTAACATGGTAAAACACTAAACCCACACATAGACCACAGTAACGGAGTGTGTGCTCCATGAAACTAGCGTATGGTAGTAACATAGTAAAACACTAAACCCACACATAGACCACAGTAACGGAGTGTGCGCTCCATGAAACTAGCGTATGGTAGTAACATAGTAAAACACTAAACCCACACATAGACTATGGTAACTGAGTGTGCGCTCCATAAAACTAGCGTATGGTAGTAACATAGTAAAACACTAGACCCACACATAGACCACGGTAACGGAGTGTGCGCTCCATGAAACTAGCGTATGGTAGTAACATAGTAAAAGACTAAACCCACACATAGACCACAGTAAGGGAGTGTGCGCTCCATGAAACTAGCGTATGGTAGTAACATAGTAAAAGACTAAACCCTCACATAGACCACGGTAACGGAGTGTGCACTCCATGAAAGGAGCGTATGGTAGTAACATAGTAAAACACTAAACCCACACATAGACCACGGTAACGGAATGTGCGCACCATGAAAGGAGCGTATGGAAGTAACATAGTAAAACACTAAACCCTCACATAGACCACGGTAACGGAGTGTGCGCTCCATGAAAGGAGTGTAACATAGTAAAACACTAAACCCACACATAGACCACGGTAACGGAGTGTGCGCTCCATGAAACTAGTGTATGGTAGTAACATAGTAAAACACTAAACCCACACAGACCACGGTAACGGAATGTGCGCACCATGAAAGGAGCGTATGGTAGTAACATAGTAAAAGACTAAACCCACACATAAGACTATTGTAACTTGAGTGTGCGCGCCATGAAAGGAGTGCATGGTAGTAACATGGTAAAACACTAAACCCAAACATAGACCACAGTAACGGAGTGTGCGCTCCATGAAACTAGCGTATGGTAGTAACATAGTAAAACACTAAACCCACACATAGACCACAGTAACGGAGTGTGCGCTCCATGAAACTAGCGTATGGTAGTAACATAGTAAAACACTAAACCCACACATAGACTATGGTAACTGAGTGTGCGCTCCATAAAACTAGCGTATGGTAGTAACATAGTAAAATACTAAACCCACCCATAGACTATGGTAACTAAGTGTGCGCTCCATGAAAGGATCGTATGGTAGAAACATAGTAAAACACTAAACCCACACATAGACCACAGTAACGGAGTGTGCGCTCCATGAAACTAGTGTATGGTAGTAACATAGTAAAATACTAAACCCACACATAGACTATAGTAACTAAGTGTGCGCTCCATGAAAGGAGCGTATGGTAGTAACATAGTAAAACATTAAACAAACACATAGACCACTGTACCGGAGTGTGCGCACCATGAAAGGAGTGCATGGTAGTAACATAGTAAAACACTAAACCCTCACATAGACCACGTTAACGGAGTGTGCGCTCCATGAAACTAGCATATGGTAGTAACATAGTAAAAGACTAAACCCACACACAGACCACGGTAACTGAGTGTGTCTTATGTACAAAAGTGTGCAACATAGTCTGAGGAACCCATTTACTGTAATTTGTTGTGATATTACAGACATTTTACTGTGAAATAACGGTTAATTGTTGTGAAATATAAGAATATTGTAACTTTTTTCCGATATTTTACAACATTTGTTGTAATGTTAGAGTAAAGTTTGATTGCAGTATTTTATTGTGAAAAGATATTGTTAAATGCTGGTCAATTTGTACAGTGTAGCAGTCGTCGTAGTGGTGAACAATGGGGAAAAGCAACATCCAGATGGTTGTTGGAGCTGGTATTAATCCATGTTTTATATCCTTATAAATACTCAGAATTGCACATTTCTTACTTCTTAAAAATGACAGAAGAAGAGGAAGCGAAAATTCGCACCCTGGGGACGATGCAAGTATACTTACTGAAATGTAAAGATGAAAGTATTTGATATGACACAAAGCCAAGCAGTGCGTAGTGTTTCTTTACAAAATGTTACATTGCCAACTAGTGGCATGGCATGCATATTACAGCAAGTCTAAACAATGTGCCCTAGAGCCGTGGTTCTCAAACAAGTACCACCATAATGACCAGCATTAAAACACAGTAGCATAGTAGTATTTAATCAAAACAAGGCAGAAGTTTTATTTAACAAGTATATATTTAATAGTGTTGGCCACTGTAACATTACACACAGTTTGAACAGTAACACTGTGTTATAAAAAAATAAAACACTGTACATGTACTTTAATCAAGTGATTCCTTGACGTACCACGGTTTAAAGAAACAATGTTTTCTTTTTTTTTTTTTATTACATAAATACCAGTTTTTCCTTGATTGTTGTCATATAAACGTCAACTATTATGATTGAGTAACGCTCCAGTAGCCTCGTGGGCCACTAAACCTAACGTGAGCCTGTGTCCTACGTTGCTATGTTTACACATAAACAATCTTGTGATTCAGTACATTTTAAATCCCTTTTCTTGTATTCAGGCTCCACAAAAAGCTGTTGTCGGTTAACCAGACCGCCTAAACATGAATTTGTTGTGTGTAAATAACGCCGGAGAGCAGTTTTTTGAATGCCGTAAAACCTAAAAGGGGGTTGATTTCCGAATTAAAAAACAAAACAAACGTTTTTTCCAACCAATTCAATGGGCAACAAAGCACATGATGTCCCAGGGTCAAGTTTTTCGTGCGTGTGTGTGCGTGTTTCTTCCTGTTTAGTCCGCACGTTTTTGTTCCACTTCCTGTTTTTGTTATTATGTTTTGCAGTGATTTCACCACTGTCTGAGCGCAGTTCTCCACACATGCTCTTGATTAGTGATCAGGTGACTCGCCTGCCTCTAAACACTAATCGGGAGGGTTTATCTATCAGTGTCACCTTCTTTGCGACACTGATTTTTGTCTACTGCAGGGGTTCTTAACCTTTTTGATTTCGGGGCCCAACTTTTCTACTACAGAGGGGCCCAAGGTCCACTAAAATTACTAACACTGAATTGGTAATCTTATACTCTTGATTTTAACCGTCTTGGAGTACCGGGGTGTCTAGAACAAACTGGCGTGGTGACCCAGCTCATCAGGGAAGCCCGGGAGAATAAGGGAGACCTCACAGTGCTGTGGTTAGACCTACCCAATGCATATGGATCTACCCTACACAGGTTGGTCCAGACCACAATGACAAAACAATGTACCATACCATGTCCTGGATCCTAGATTATTACAACCAATTCAGGATAAAAGTCACGGCAGGGGAAACAACATCAAAATGGCATAGGTTAATCACAGGCTCTGTAACCTCGTTCGCCCTGGCAATGATAAACATGATTGTGAAGTGCAGAGGCCAAGGACCCAATTAGGGACCCGCCAGCCCCCAATCAGGGCTTTTTATGGATGACCTGACTGCCACCAGAGTCAGTGCCAGGATGCAAGTGGATCCTCCAAGGGTTGGAAAGACTCATACGGTGGGCTCAGATGGGATTCAAACCAGATCGCTAGTGGTGAAGAAGGGCAAGATCACAGTTAGGTTCCGGTTCGACATTGAAGGGTCAATAATACCACCAGTGTCAGAGAAGCCTGTGAAGAGTTTAGGCAAGGTCTTTAACAGCAGCCTTAAAGACTCTTCATCTGTACAGTCAGCCAGTCAGGAACTGGACAGCTTGCGGAGATCATTGGACAATTCTGGCCTCCCGGGCAAGTTCAAAACGTGGATATACCAGTGTGGTATATTACCAAGGATACTCTGGCCGCTTCTTGTCTATAAGGTCCCCATCTCCACTGTGGAGACCCTGGAGAGTAAGGTCAGCACCTATCTCAGGAGATGGTTGGGGTTGCCCAGAAGCCTTAGTAACATCGCCCTCTATGAGAACACTACAAAGCTTTGGTTGCCCTTGAAGTCACTGGAAGAGAGGTGCTGCTGTTAAGAGACTCGAAGGACCCAAAGCTAGCCCTGGCAGGAATTGTGGCGAAGACCAGAAGGAAGTGGAGTGCCCAGGCGGCTGTGCTGGATACAGACGAAAAACTGCGCCACAGAGATCTGGTGGGTGTAGTGGCCCGTGGCAGAGCAGGTTCGGCGATGTTCCCAACACCACCTCAGCACAAGCAGAACAAGGGTAAGGGGAAGCGGAGGCAGACACAGGAGGAGGTCAGGACTAGGGATGATGTTTGTTAAGAAATTATCGATTTCGATGCCATTATCGAATCCTCTTATCGAACCGATTCCTTATTGATTCTCTTATCGAATCCAGATAGGCTACAAGTGAGCAGATATGGAAATTAACCGGCAACAGTTAACGTTAGTTACTCACCGGCACTATCACTGGGACTGCAGGTTGAAGCAAAGGAAGAAGGGCGGGTTTCGTCAGCTCTGTCGCTGCTTCTCCACGTGTCAAAGACACAACACGTTTCTCTAACCCTCAGGTTGTGTACGCCCTGAACAGGTTGGTACATATTTGTTGTACTGCTCCCCTTACAGGAAAGCCAAGCCTGGCAATAATTGCAGACAGCTGTTTCCTCGTCATATTTCTTAGTAAAGTGAAGCCATGCCTTGGAGCGTTTTTTCCGGTCCATTGTTGTTGCTGCTTCTGTATCTGCCGCCGAATGACTGAGCTACGTCATTTCCTGTGACACAGGATTCGTTCCCAGGGATTTAGAATAAAGAACCAAATCTTTTTCTTTACTATAGTGGTTTCGATTTGATTGATTGATTGAAACTTTTATTAGTAGATTGCACAATACAGTACATATTCCGTACAATTGACCATTAATTGGTAACACCCGAAGAAGTTTTACAATTTGTTTAAGTCGGGGTCCACGTTAATCAATTGATGGTAAAACAATAACAGGAACCGTTTCTCAAAAAGGGATTCGAATCCATGGAATCGGTTCTTTTCTTATCGAACAATCGGGAGAACCGGTTTTCGAACATCATCCCTAGTCAGGACAGCAGCGGAAGAAGAAAGGACTAGCAAAGCTGCTGGTCTGAGTCAGCAGGGGGCCTGGAACAGATGAGTGCATGCAATGGACCACAAAATACCCTGGTCGGAGCTGTGGCAAGCTGAACCACACTATCAGCTTCCTGATCCGGGCAGTCTATGATGTTCTGCCTAGCCCAGCGAACCTGTTCACCTGGGGGAAAGCTGAGACTCCAAACGGCCAACTGTGTTCAGTAAGAGAAACTCTGGAACACAATTTGAGCTCCTGCCCAACTCAGCCAGGGTCGGTAAACCTGGCACCACAACCAGGTGCTGAAACCGATTGCAGAAGCCATCTGCAAAGGTATTACCAGCCGCAGCAGAGTGCGCACTTCCACCTGCGCAATTGCTTTTCTCAAAGCAGGAGATCAGCCAAAGGCAGTTTGCAAAAGAGCACCAGCAGGAATCCTGGCAACTGCACAAGACTGGCAGCTCTCTGTAGACCTGGAGAAGCAGCTGTGGTTCTCCCAGAACATTGCCAGCACCACCTTGAAGCCAGATATCCTACTGGTTCCAGAAAGCACCAAGAACATAATAATAATGGAGCTGATGGTGCCACGGGAGGACCGCTTAGGGGAGGCCCATGAAAGGAAGAAGACCAAGTATGAACACCTGGTCATCAGCTGAAGTGAACAAGGCTGGAAGGAAAGATGTATGTCCATCGAGGTTGGCAGCAGAGGATTTGCCATCCTCTGCCATCAAGAACATCACCGAAGCAGCTGATAAAGCCTCGAGATGGCTCTGGATCCAAAGAGAAAAACCATAGCGAGGACAAGCAAGTGCCACCTAAACACAAACCACTTTTTGCGGTTTGGTTACCTGGGAGAGGGTGTATGATGTTTGAAAGACCCAAACCACCTTATGACCCCAGGAACATCACTGAGGACGTGTTCAGGTGCATCAGAAGATGTATCGAAGAATTCAATGAAAGAAAAGCAAATGAAAATACAGCTTCACTGCTCATAATTTTTTGCGAGTAACAAACTTCTCTATGACTTTAGGTCCAGACTTCTTGTGTTTGTTTGAGATTGCCATTATGCCACAAGTGGTGGAAAAGTGTATTACAACGGAGTACCGTTCCAGCCCATACGGACCACAGCTGAGAAACAGATATTTTTTGGCGGCCCTATGGTTAAACACAGCTCTTTTGTGACTCATAGTGGCACACCACATGTTGGTGTTTTTGTTCATGCCTCTTACCGTCTCCCGAGCAACTACAGTCATGCAAAGTCTTGACAAAGCTGTCACATTTATGAGTTATATAAAGTGTCGTAGGTGCGCTTCAACTGCCATTTTTTTATTTCCTTATTTACAGATAAACATGAGTCTGCGTATGTTACGTAATGTCTTCTTTTAGCAAAAAAGCAAAAAACTGGTGCAGAGTTCCTCCTATGATGCTCTGACAGAGGTTGTGTTCATATTGGTAAGTAAGCATTAAACGGACACAATATTGCTATCACAGGAGGCCGTCATTGTGCTAGCTCACCTGGTGAGAACATCGCTGGCGTTTGACCCCTCATGGCGTCGAGTCTGCGGCGCGGGAAGTCCGAGATCTTCCACACGAAGACGCCGTCAAATGTGCACCACTGAATCTCCCGCACCAGCTGCTCCGTTTCAGACAGCTGGAAGTCCCTGGTGGCCAGGACTCTCTCCAGCTGGTTCATCTTGTTGCTCAGGTTCTCAATCTTCTCCTGGTCCAGGCGGTGCTGGTGCGAGAAGGCCTCCAGGGTCACAGAGCTGCGCTCCACCTCGCGGTTTAGCACGCAGACGATGTTCTCCAAAGCGCTCACCTGCGTAGAATATGCAGGCATGTGAGCACACTTTGAGGAAAAAGAGGAAAACTGACAAAAAAAAAAGAGGAAAATGTCTAATCGACATGAAGTGCTGCCATGCAAGCGCCAAAAGAAAATTTAGAAAATCAATTTTCTGCAATTGGGTGCATTTCTACACTATATTATAACTTTCACTATTTTGTCATTCCAATGAATGACGCACGGGGGGCGCCACTGACTCCCATATAGGTTTGTTTGATATACTTTTAATTTCTTTTTTAAAATGTTGATTTTTTTTTAAACAAGGCATTTAGTGTAAATAAAATCTATATCTGCAGCCTGACAAAACATTTACTTGTAAATGATCAGTATTGTTATTTATTTCCCGTTCAAAGCTGCTGAGCACATCGTTCAGACGTCTCTACGGTTTCAAAATAAATACTGTATTCTTAAGCAACGTTTGTTTTGTTTTGTATGTTATCGTTTTTATGATACCATTTCAATAAAGATTACAAAAAAGAAAACCATGCTAAAGGTGACGGCGTACATGAAAATAACTGCCGTAAAACAAGTTGACAGAAGTGACATAGTCTTCACGCATGCATGGGCCGATTGTGTCTTCCGGTACCGATCGTGGAGAGAAAACAGGTTTACATAATTCCCCCACGGAACTTTTGTTATTGTTGGAGCGTTCTGTTCAATTACAGGTTTTCACGGGACACATTTTCGGTGTTGTGTGTTGTTGCTGTGAGAAGCCACGGATGTGTACTTACTGCTAAATTGCTGATAAGAACAAAAAGTCGGAATGTCATTAAAATAATTAGACTTAGACTTAGACAAACTTCATTGATCCACAAGGGAAATTGTTCCACACAGTAGCTCAGTTACAAAGGATGGAAAGGATAATGCAGGTATAAAGTAGACTAAAAATGTACCATAGTAGCAATATAAAATAACATATGTAATATTTACGTATTATATATACAGTATACAATACATACTGATATATTATATTATATGAGAGTACATCCAGCAGAAAATATACATTATAAACAAAGAGAGGTAGCTAACATAGGTCAGGTAATAGACAGATACCATCTATTGCTGTACGGCGAGTGATTATACAGCTGGATGGAGTTTTTGAACCGAACACTGTGGGAACGAAGCTGAAGGAGCCTGTTGGAGTATGAGCTCCGCTGTCCCTCAATTGTCTGGTGGAGTGGGGTGGGCATGATTTTCCATGATGGCGAGCAATTTGTCCAGTGTCCTCCTGTCCCTCACTGACACAAACGCTTCCAACTGCGTGCCAATAGTTTCCGGATCAGTTTGTCAATTCAGTTTAAGTCCCTTTTGCTGGTGCTGCTCCCTCAACAAACCACTGCAAAGTACAGGGCACTGGCCAGAACAGACTTAAAAAATATCCCCAACAGCTTGCTGCACACATTAAAGGACCTAAGCTTCCTCAGGAAAAAGAGTCTGCTCATGCCCTTCTTGTATACAGCTTTGCTGTTGTCCTTCCAGTCCAGTCTGCTGTTCAGACTGGACTGGTACTCCCAGGTACTTGTACTGCCCCACTACTGCCACCTCCCAGCCCTGGATGTTGATGGGCTCCACAGGGGTCATTTTCTTCTTGAAGTCAATGGCCGGCTCCTTGATCTTGTCCACATTAAGGAGTACATGTTTCGCCTGAGACCACTCCACAAAGTCAGCGATCAGTGTCCTGTACTCCAATTCCTGTCCCTCTCCGATACACCCGACCACAGCAGAGTCATCAGAGTATTTCTGCAGATGGCAGGACCTGGAACTATACTGAAAGTCTGAGGTGTACAGGGTGGACAGGAAAGGAGACAGGACAGTCCCCTGTGGAGCCCCTACACCACTGACCACAGTATCCGACAGGGAGCTCCCCAGTCACACAAACTGGGGCATGTCAGTAATCAGTGATCCAGGAGACAATGGATGAACTGACACCCATCCTGAGCAACTTGTCACTCATCAGAATTGGCTGAATGGTGTTGAAGGCACTGGAGAAATCAAAGAACAAGATCCTCACAGTGCCCCTCCCACCATTCAGGTGAGAGTGAGCATGATGCAGCATCATTCACTTCTACATGGGGCTGATACGCAAACAGGGAAGGAGCCACCAGGGGTCTCAGCTGAGCCAGCACAAGTCTCTCGAGGTTTTGAAGTTGTTATAGAGGGCTTTGAAGGCTACAACGGTAACTCTTATTAGCTGCATCTTCCAAGCGTTTATCATGTTTAAAATACAAATTTAAAAAACGACGTGTGTTCTTGTCTTTCAAAAGTATTGTGAATGATAGGCAAAATTCCAAAAAAAGTGCAGTTCCCCTTTGAGCAAAAACAAACAATGGCACAAACAAAATAACTTCCGTGTGTGGACTCATGGAGGAGGTTTGAAGTGGTCACCAAGCTTTCGGGGAACAGGAGTGGGCCAACAAACTGAATGTTTTTTTCAACAGATTTGATTTTGGCCCCACAAACACCCTCACATTCAAACCCCGCTCCGCACCAGCCCAGCCATTCACACTTTTCAGCATGGTCCACGTTTGTTCCAGAAAACTCAGGGTATGTGCGGAGCAGTTAACTGGCGTGGTCCAGTACATTTTTAACCTGAGCCTCGGTCTGGAAACAGTCCCCACTCTCTTAAAGACTTTGTGTGGTTCCAATTCCTAAAACACCTTTTCCCCAAGGAGCTGAACCACTTCATTGCCCTGACCTTCCACTTCATGAAGACCATGGAGCAGATCATCCTCAGCCACTTTTGCACGCCAGACAGTGTCAGCAATGGACCCCTTGCAGTTTGCTTACTCTCCAAGCATTGTGTTAGATGATTCCATCATCTACCTGCTGCATCGGGCCCTCACCCACCTGTAGGCCACTGGAAGTGCGGTGAGAGTCATGTTCTCAGACTTCTCAAGCGCTTTCAAAACCTTCCAGCTGGCACTGCTACAGCTGAAACTTGAAGAGGCGGGAGTGGACCATCACCTGGCTGCACAGATCATCAACTACCTTGTCGACAGAACGTAGTACGTGAGGCTGCGTAACTGTTCTTCAGATGTGGTAGTTTTCAGCCAAGGGGCTCCCCAAAGGAGGGTGTTTTCACCTTACCTGTTCACGCGTTACACCCCAGACTTCAGGCACGACTCCAACCGCTGCCATCTGCAGAAGTTCTCGGACGACTCTGCAGTGAGGACATGTAAGTCTGGGGGGAGTGAGCAGGAATACGGAGAAGTCACCTCAGGCTTTGTCGACTGGTGTGCACGTAATCACCTGCACTTGAACACCAGTAAGACAAAAAGCTTGTGATTCACTTCCGGCAGTCAGCTCAACCACCCACACATCCAGAGACCAGAGATAGAAATAGTGGACTCATTTAAATATCTGGATGTTGACCTCAACAACAAACTGGACTGGACTGACAACTTAAACACCTTGTACAAGAAGGGTCAAAGTTGCCTACACCTCTTGAGGAGACTGAGGTCCTTTGGGGTGTGCACTGTGCACTTATTATGACACTGTGGTGGCTTCTGTGGTGTTCTATGCCATAGTTTTATGGGGTTGGGTGTAGCATGGTCAGAGACAGGAACAGACTTAATCAACTGATTAAGAGATCTGACTGCGTCCTAGGCTGCCCACTAGACAGCATTGAGGAGGTGGACGACAGAGGATGTTGACCAAATTGACATTCTTAATGTCTAATCCCTCTCACCTCATGCATGACACTGTGGAGGCCCTGAGTAGCTCATTCAGCATTAGACTGTTACCTTCCACAGTGCAAGGAGTGCAGTTTTTTTTCTACCCACAGCCATAAGTCAAAGTGCAGTAATCAATCGCGGTTTCTGGAATTTTATCACAGTTTATCATTACATTGGTAATCGTTATATCCTAGTCCAGTAATGCCATTTTTTGCTTGCGCCCTAAGAAGCTTTAACAAGCTAATGGGTTAATATGTCAGACATGTTCTCTAAAAGGATCAAAACGGCATCACAGTAGCGACTACGCTGGAGCAAAATCCCAGCTTTATTTTGATGGCCTTGGTGTGAAAGGCACCGGTGAATAACAGCAGAAGCTATGATGTTTTAATTTTGCTGTAGATAGTATCAACTCCACTCGGGACTTACCTTCTTTTCTAAGTCCCCAGACGGCATAGAGGATGAGGCTCCTTCCTCTGGAGCCCTGTACAGACCCAGACCCGAGTCTTCCTGCCACTCGCCAGACCCTTGGGCCTCAGTGTTGGGGCGGGCAACAGACAGAACCATGGGCAGCAGCAGGCGCAGGTGCTCCATGACGCTGCTGTGCTCGTGGTCATTCAGTTTGCCATTGTCCGTCTATGAGGTGGTAATAATAACAATGACCTAAATGTTGTTTTTGTTACATTGGACTAGAATTTTTGGAGGACAAGGGGACTCACCACAAACTTGCAGCCAACTGGGCTAAAAGAACAAGCACTCTTGGACTTTACACAGGCCCGACTATGATCACTCAACTGAAACAGAAAAATAGGAGGAAGTCAACTTTGGACCAGTCAGTTAGTCATTTCATAATCAACGACTTCTGCATTTCATTGCCTATAAACACTCAAGGGAGATCGGCTGATACCGATCACGTTTTCCCTGTAAACGTTGTTGTGTTTTATTTCTAGTGATTGCTATTGACAATTTAACAATATCAACACTATCAAGTTAAAGTTATAGTACCACTGATAGTCACACACACACACTAGGTGTGGTGAAATTATCCTCTGCATTTGACCCATCCCCATGTTCACCCCCTGGGAGGTGAGGGGAGCAGTGAGCAGCAGCGGTGGCTGCGCTCGGAAATCATTTTGGTGATTTAATGCACGGTGGAACAGGTGTTAGTGCATGTGCCTCACAAAACGAAGGTCCTGAGTTCAATCCCGGGCTCGAAATCTTTCTGTGTGGAGTTTGCATGTTCTCCCTGTGACTGCGTGGGTTTCCTCCGGGTACTCCGGCTTCCTCCCACCTCCAAAGACATGCACCTGGGGATAGTTTGATTGGCAACACTAAATTGGCCCTAGTGTGTGAATGTGAATGTTGTCTGTCTATCTGTGTTGGCCCTGTGATGAGGTGGCGACTTGTCCAGGGTGTACCCCGCCCTCCGCCTGAATGCAGCTGAGATAGGCTCCAGCAACCCCCGCGACCCCAAAAGGGACAAGCGTTAGAAAATGGATGGATGAACCCCCAATTCCAACCCTTGATGCTGGGTGACGGAGGCAATGGGTCCCATTTTTATAGTCTCTGGTATGACTCGGCCGGGGTTTGAACCCACGACCTTCCAGTCCCAGGGCGGACACTCTAACCACAAGGCCCAGAGCAGGTCAATATTTGAACTATTTCCTTATTCTCTTTTATTACATACAATTTTATTGATCATAACAAAGTCATAAGTACACAATACCTAAACAAAAGCAAACACTACTTATCTGAGTCATTTGGTTTTTACCCTGAAAGTCCTCCTGTGTTTCCTAAATTTGTAAACATTAACGAAAACGACAAAAAACGGATTTTGTGAAAATAAAAATGTAGTTCTAATCACGTTAGTATTGATTATATGATTATTATTGGGAGATTATTATTATTATAATTATTATATGATTATACACTATATTGCCAAAAGTATTTGGCCACCCATCCAAATGATGAGAAGCAGGTGTCCTAATCACTTGGCCCGGTGTATAAAATCAAGCACTTAGGCATGGAGACTGTTTCTACAAACATTTGTGAAAGAATGGGCCGCTCTCAGTGATTTCCAGCGTGGAACTGTCATAGGATGCCACCTGTGCAACAAATCCAGTCGTGAAATTTCCTTGCTCCTAAATATTCCAAAGTCAACTTTATTATAAGAAAAGTGAAGAGTTTGGGAACAACAGAAAGTCAGCCACCAAGTGGTAGGCCAGGTAAACTGACAGAGAGGGGTCAGCGGATGCTGAAGCGCACAGTGCAAAGACTTTCTGCACAGTCAGTTGCTACAGAGCTCCAAACTTCATGTGACCTTCCAATTAGCCCACGTACAGTACGCACCGATAGATCGGCGCATCCTAAATTCTGACCTTTTCTCTTGGGATCTTCTTCTTGCCACAGTCTTTACACTGCAAGGGGAACTTGAGGCACACTTCATCATGGGCCTGCGAAAGAAAGCAACAAAGTTGATTTTTACCGTCAAGGCCCCTCCCCCGAGCAAAGCGAGCGATAGGCGACGCTCTCACCTTGATGTCTTTAAAGTTGAAAGTCAGCTTGCAGTATTTGCAGTTGAGCACCCTGGCTTCGCACTCGCGTTCGCTGTGACGCTCCTTCTCCGAGCGGAAGACGTGTGCATTGCAGGCTTCGCACTGGACCAGCTCGTAGTCGCAGCAGGCTTCGTGCTGGGTCTAGGATACAAAAGGCGGACATGTTGCTATTTTATTCTCGAAAAAACACATATTTATTCCAGTTTGTATTAAAAAAAAAAAAAGACTTATGACATTTTGTAGCACCCCCTTATGGTTGTGGCCAAAATTAATTAGAAGATTTGTTAGCATACGTGTTTTATAATCATTGGACAAAAAGCTCACTGACTTATGGACAATTACTTGCTAGGTTGCTATGATGCGTTGCTAATTTCAACAAATTTTGTTCAAATGTTATACACATGCTTCTCAGTCACCTTCACAGGCACACTAACTAGTAAATAAATGCAATCAAAAGTCTGCTTACAATGGAGTCTATGGGAGCCGCTCTATTCTGCTTATAAGGCGCTCTAAAAAAAAACTCCAAACACCTCCATCAACATTTTATATACATAGTGTAAGTATATATGTAATGTAGTAACGGGCACATCTATAATAACATTTAATATTTACGTATTTTGATTATTTTAAGCATACGCGGCACATTCATTTCACAAAACGCATCACAACGTTTGCTTTTTTTTTCCACTCACTGCAGACTTTATGAGAGCCAACAGAGATAATAAAACATCACTTGGTGCACAATGTCTGCTCTCACTGGGATGCCGACTGTTAGGTTTATATATTCCTGTTTAGATGAAGAATGACTCATAATCCTCAGAGAGAAGTAAGGGGAGTGGAACCAAGCGTATTTCGTGTCGTTCTCGCCATTACCGGGTTTAAATTGGCTGTCAAAGTGTACCAGCTTGTCGGATTACGTCCTCATCCTTCTACTATCAAGGTGAGAGACATTATTTATGATCTACAAACATTTTTCACGGGTTTCGAGGCGAGAAAGCAGCTCACCAGCCGATGATGTCGATATAGCAGCAACAAGCTTGTCGCTCTATGACAATGCGCCGCTAAAAATAGTTTGTCTGCATTGGCATTTATAATAACAATATCACTAACACTTGGTTAAAATTCAGGTGACGAAATGTAAATGGAGTATTGTTGGCGCTTTTTATGTTTTTTTACGAGTAAGAATGCATTAAAAAAATAAATCTGTCTTCTTGTCTCTTATAATGATTGTAAATGATGGGCACATTTCCCAAAAAAGTGTAGTTCTCCTTTAATATTTTGTGGCCCTATACATACTTACGGTACTGTAATTGCGGTTCGTGAAATTTGGGTTGCTATCAGTTAAATATACAGTATTATGGTAATCCTAAATCCCACAAAACACTAACTAAAAATTTACAGCATAACACATACACATTGGGCAACACAAAGAGCAACTCCTGTTAAGCAAGCGGAACTGTCTCTGACCATTTCCTGGGGAGCAGTATCAAAATTATGACACTGTCATCATTTTTATATTTAATTCTGCACAATATATAAACATAATAATATAAAGTCACCATAGCCCCTGGTAGAAATACGGTACATTAGTTACTAAATTTAGTGACATGGTTAAAATGTGATTTTGAAGTGAATACTCTGTATCCAAGCCTCACCCAAACTCTACCTTTAGTTGCCCCCATGTAAATTAGGATAGCATAGGATAGACTTTTATTCATCCCATAATGGGGAAATTACGTTGTTGCAGTGCAGGTTTTTACATACAGCAACAGAAGTAATGAAAAACTATTTATTTTTATAAATACTACATATTGCCCACTAATATTTATAGATAGATAAAATACAACAAAAAAACACTAACATCCGTATTGTACACCACAGTAATCCCATAAGTGCGTTGTAAAATCTTAAGGCTGTGGGTAGAAAGGACCTGCGATAGCGCTCCTTGCACTGTGGATGTAACAGTCTGGTGCTGAAGGAGCTACTCAGGGCCTACATATACAGTGTTGTGCATGGGGTGAGAGGGATTGGACATTATGGATGTCAACTTGGTCAACATTCTTTTTTCAGCCACCTCCTAAATGCTGTCTAGTGGGCAGCCTAGGACGGAGTCAGCTATCTTAATCGAGCTTGAGACCCCCTGCCATAAAAGGTGTATCAGATTTCATAGTGATTGGCTTAAATGCCCGAAAGTTACATCTAGTGTTTTGTAGACGCGCATTGAGCTTTGTGCTGTGTTTTGACACATTTTAACCATTTTGTGTGCAGTGGTTTAGCAGTTAAAATACATTCAGTCATGACAAGATAAAGACACCAATGATTTTTATGCATTCTGACCGCACTAATCTTTGAGTACAAAACAACAGAAAGCAAGATATGTGACATCTAGGGCAGGGACTTGTTGCATCACCTAGTCTTTTCTGTTCTGTTGAAAGAAACATGAATTTGAGGTTGTGAAATTGGGGCTGCGTGGCTCAGATGGTAAAGCACTCGTCCAAATATTTTGACGTTTTTTGATACGAATCAAGCTGCTGTTGGGTTCTTCACCCACCTCATACCAGTGGCACCCACACTGGTATGTGGGACGACAGATGGAAATGAGATATGCTCTACACTGGTTTATTTACAGTCTGTACAGCAGATTGGAGATTAATGTGCACTGTGCCAAATAAAAAAATAAAAACCTGAAATCCTACACACAAATTATTTGCCAATTGCCAAGATTTCTAATTTTATTTTTTAGAAATTTCCCTAGTTTTAAAAGAAAATCCCTAGTTTTAAGCTATTTTCTTAGTTTTAGCCATTAATTTATCTTAATTTTTGCATGAATAATTATATTTTTTCTATTCGAGTTTAAAAATGTTAAAATTGAGAAAATAACTATTCAAATAAGATATTTGGGTTTTCTCCACATAGAAAATCTTGTTTAAAGATTCTGCAACATCTCGGGGATGCTTAATTTAAGAATTGTAAATTGAATAATGCTTGTTTTCAGAATAAAATACTTTTTTCTAACTTAAAAATCCTGCTAATGGTACCGTACTTAATTTCATTCTGTTTTTTTTCTTAACTCTATTTTGCAGAGTAGCACTACACAGCAGAACCTCACAATTGCACAATTTGTAAACTAGCAAACTACCCAAACACCACTAAATGCAAAAAAACCACAACCATGCCTAAATCCCAACTACGAAATAATGAGTTAGCGTTGTTTAAGCTAAGCTGAACTGTTGTTGACACTTGTATAGAGTTGTACTAACAATTATTGGACAAACATCACTTGAAAATACACGTGAATATCGTAGACATTGAGCCAGTAGTGTTAGTCCAGCATAAAAGACAAACCCAACATGTGTAGTTTTGCTTTATTTTAGCTTTTAGGATACATTCCCTACACAAATTCCACAAAAAAGGTGAGATGCAGTTAAAAAATGTTGATTACAACCAAAGAGGTCAAAAGAAAAGTGCGCTCACAGTGACGTTTTTGCATTTTAAGAGTAGTAGTTTAAACCTTCTTTGGAAGATTTAAAGAAGTCATACTGATTTTTTTTCTACATTTAAAAAACTTCCTTGTGGTCTACAAAACATGTAATGGTGGTGGTTTAATCCAAATTTTGCATAGATTGGTTAACAGACCATCTTCAAGCTGCTTCCAGATGGTCTCTTTAGAATGCGCTGTTTTGTAGGTGGTTTTATTTATGTGCCAAAGTCCTCCTCCAGGCAAAGTGATAGTTTGCTCGCAAAAAGCCGCTGCCTGACCAGGGCTCAGAAAATCTGCAGAGACTCCTCCCACCCCCACCAAGGACTGTTTTCACTGCTGGACTCTAGAAAGAGGTTCCGCAGCCTCCGTAGCAGAACCTCCAGGTTCTGTAACAGCTTCTTCCCTCAGGCCGTAAGACTCTTGAACGCATTAAAATAATCCCCTCAATTCCCCCTAAAAATGGATTAACTCGCTGGAATATAAAGACAATATAACATACATCCATAAACGTGGATTCATATGCAAAAGTGCAATATATTTATCTGTACAGTAATCTATTTATTTATATCTGCACCTTATTGCTCTTTTATCCTGCACTACCAGGAGCTAATGCAACATTCTTATCTGTACTGCAAAGTTCAAATTTGAATGACAATAAAAGGAAGTCTAAGTCTAAGTCTAAGTCTAAAGTGCCCTTTGACTACATCTTCTCATCAGCCATGTTGTAGTTTTTAGGGCTTCCATAGAGTCTAAGTTCGAACAATACACTACTTTGTATTAGAAATGGAGAATGCATGTGCATTTACGAGCCAATCTGCCCCACAGCAAGAGGATAGAGAAAAATAAGGAAATCATTGACTACAACTTTGGAATACAACTGAAAATGAACTAAAAATATTACGATCGTGACAGTTTTAATTATGATCCACTGTGTTCCCTTATCCAACAATCAGTAAGATTGTTATCTTATCAGGCCTCGTAACGTGCCAAATAAAAAACGGCAGATAGCGCCAGCTAGTTCAACGGTTGCATTGTGACATACTGTACAGGACTAGCAAGGTTCAACTGATTTAACTTCCACAAAGCTAGTCTTTGCAACTCATACAAGATTATAATTAGACCTTTCATAACATGTAGCATGCACACCCAAGTTTTTATGTCAACATTCATACTCCCATAGGCGAGACAGCACATGTTCGACAAAGTGCTGCAGCAATGTGAACCAACTCGCTTTTAACGTTTCATTACACAGAAATGCAAAACATGCTTTTGAAAGGTAGCGATACCTCTTTCGCAATGAAAATGAATGAAATGTCAACATAGACTTGCGCATTTATTGAAGATTTAATGACAGCCACCTTCCCAATGACATTGCCACACATGCAGCCCCATATCATTAATGACTGTGGACATTTGCATGTTTTCTTCAGGCAGTCGTCTTCTCAACTCTCATTGGAACGAAACCAAACAAAAGTTCCAGCATCATCTGCTCAATGCAGATTTTCAATTCATCACTGAATATGACTTTCATCCAGTCACCTGTAGTCCACGATTCCTTTTCCTTAACCCATTCGAACCTTGTTTTTTCTGTTTAGCTGTTAATTGATTGATTGATTGAAACTTTTATTAGTAGATTGCACAGTACAGTACATATTCCGTACAATTGACCACTAAATGGTAACACCCGAATAAGTTTTTCAACTTGTTTAAGTCGGGATCCACGTTAATCAATTCATGACGACTTTTGTTTAGCTTTTCTGTATTCAAACGCCATTTCCTTTATTTAGGTGGTTTCTTTCACTTCGGTCAGAGATGATGATTCCAGTTTTCGCCCATTTGTTTTGCTGTGCATTTTCTGTTTTCAAGACTTATTGCCGTAATTTTTCTGTCTTGATGTTCTCTCTGTCTACCAGTATGCTTATCTTTTGCAACCTTCCCATGTTGTTTGTACTCGGTCCGAATTGTAGACACAGCTGACTGAACAATCAACATCTTTTGCAACATTGCCCGATGATTTACCTTCTTGAAGAAGTTTGATAATCCTCTCCTTTGTTTCAATTGACATTTCTAGTGTCGGAGCCATGATTCATGTCAATCCACCTGGTGCAACAGCTCTCCAAGGTGTGAGCACTCACTTTTTTTTTTTAATGCAAACAGATTTAATTTGATGCAGGTGTTAGTTTGGAAATAAAAATGAACAGGGTGATACATAATTGAGCAATTTAATATTTTTTTTACTCTGCTTATTAGATTTCTTTTACTGTTTCTTAAAACCAGAAAGTTACTATTTGAATAATGTCTGTTATCTGCATTTTTATAATAAAACCAAATCGTTATATTAGGCCAACTTGTTTCTTGTCCAAAACAATGTATATCCAATGTTTTAAATTCTTAAATCAATTAGAACGTGTTTTTTTCAAGTGTGAGGCTGACTTTAAGGGAGGTGTGGTGGCTTCAGAAAAATTCTATATGTTTTTAAATCTGCTGAACTAGTTCAGATGTATCTGTGAATATTCTCATTAATCCAGGTTATAGTAATCTCAGGGTACTGAAACGATCACAATAAGACTACTCTAGTCTGAGGGGATGGTGAGGGGTCCAAATATTTATCCTCGAAAACGTAGAGGCAACCCCAAACCAATAATGGTTTCACTCTTTCGTGATGCAAAGCTACAGTCGTTTATCCATTTGAGTCATGCCTCAGCTAAAATTCCATTAATTATGATCCAGAAACTTAGTTTTTTCAAGAAGTAGGGGAAGACCTGATCTCCAGACACGGATTGTTACCTGGATTCTTCCGAATTGATAAAAGATTACATTTGCTCAAAATCCAGATCCCTTTAAAGCGCCCTATTATTCAAAACCAATTTTTCTTGCGTGTTGGTACTTGCTGTTGTGTATTTGGGATCTGCATAAGTACTGAACATTTTAAACCAAGCCATGGAGGCATTGAGGAGATAGTTATTAACTTACGCCAAACAAGCCGTTTGCTAACCTGTCATGTTTTTTGCATCGATGATGTCACCGGATTATCCATATATGGTATAAATTTACCCAAAGTGCTTTGCGCGTGTCCGCCATTGTAATCTGATGCTGTAGTCAATAAGATTCTTGTTTTTCTATATCCCCTTGTTGTGGGGCGGACTGGCTCGTACATGCACATGCATCTTCCGCTGTTGCCATTTCTAATATAAATACATTTTAAACATAAACTGTCAGTAGATTCGCTATGGAAGCGCAAAAAACTACAACAAAGATGGCGGGGAGAAGACGTTGTCGATGTGGAGTAAATAACAGTCAGAAAGGGGCTTGAAAATGGTCTGTAAAACATAATCTATGCACAATTTTGACCAAAGAACTAACATTACAGACCACAAGGAAGTGTTAAATGTAGAAAAAAAAAATCATAGGACCCTTAAGATCTTGGATATAACATTTGTTTGTGCGAAATAATGTTGTAAAATGAACATAATGATGCATTAGTCTTTTGTTATTGTCTAATTTCCAGACAGAAAACACCCATTCAACAACAAAATCCTGTGATTAACCTGCAAATAATCTGGATAATTCCAATTTGGTGGGAGGAGCCAAAAAGGGCAGGCGGAGTTTATCCAATTGTAAGCATTGACTACAAATGACTTCCAATGCCAACGCTGGAGCTTTTCAACTATCAAAAGGTGAGTCCTTTTTTAGTCAAAGTTAAGTACCAATGATTGTCACACACACACTAGGTGTTTGACATGCTTCTAACATGCCACGCAAGTTAACGTGGGTCCATTTAAAAGAAACATTTTTAAAAACATACCTTGTGCTACGCTAGCAAAGGAAACCGCATTTACTTGAACGTGTGACCACACGTGCAAACCGAGTGACAATTCCTGTTATTGCTCGTGTTACTTCTCATCTAGACAACCCGCAGACAGCTTCAACTCATGTGGTACAAACTCAAGTTTAACTGCACTAAAGTGAAAATACTGCCCTTGTTAAATCCTAATCATCTGATTTGACCATTAAACAGTCAAACTGACCTATCTGCAGGATCTTGACTTGCTCCCCCACCCCCATACTGGTACTTTCCAAAAATTGTTTTGCAACCTCATAGGGACTTTCCAGGCTGCAGACTTAGTTTCACTTCCTGTTTCCTGGCTTAGTTATAGGGTTGAAGCTATGCTTATTGTAGTGTTAGATTAGTTGGATCATGCATACAATTACAACATGATTCATCATGTTTCCAGTTTCCCATTACAACATGTCTGAAAAGGGAGTAGACAGAAGCATATGTTATTTAATCCTACACATTTGTTTGTACTCAATCTGTAACACTACAGTGAATAAAGAAATACATAAGTAAATAAATGTTCATTACATGAATAAACATGTAATAAAGTTCTCATGAAAAATAAGTTTAGATTTACATATGAGAGTTAAAATAAAAAATTGCACCAATATGCACGTATGGCAACATCCAACACATTAATTCCTACCTCGTCTAGGAGAATAGAAAGTGCTATTGTCATGTAAAACAAAATATGCTGAAAGCTCAACAAAATTGCAAAGGCTCTGTCAGTGTGTATGTCTAATATAAAAACATGTACAAGTAAAAAAAAAACACACACACTGTATAAAATATAAACACTGAGGCATCTGGCAAGGTGTTTGCATAGCAAATAAATAAAAAACCCACAAGATATTGCATGTAGTTGAAAACATGGATGTTCTCATTCATCCAGGTCATTGTATTCTCAGGGCCTTCAATCGGAGTGTTCAGCTAGTCTTAGAAGACCTTTCGCCTCTCATCTGAGCAATATTCATTAGTTCATGCTCATGGCTACAGGGCTGCAACGGTTAATGGTTTCATTCCAAAAGATGAAAGCTTTTATTTATATTCTGTTGGAGTCGCATGGACTGACCGGGAATTTTAAACACGCGGACATAGTTTCCGCACGGTCGCTGCAATAGAGCGCACATGAGTGGTGTGTGGGTGCTGTGATCTGTGTGGCGGCGAACAGCAGATAGTTCGTTATTAAAAGTGCAATTTCAATTGTGATGATGTGCATTTTTTAGAAACAAAAATTAGGTTTTGGCAAGCAGAAACATATTTGTTTTTTTTAATTATTTTCCATAAAGGCTATATAGCAGGGGTGAAAAAATTTAGGACACTCCTGCTATAAAGTGTGCTTGATTCCATTACTCAATTATTCAAACAAACTAATCTATAAATTACTCCATTACTAAAATAATCTATAGCTGCAGTCCTGCATGGACAGATCTAGTCTGAGTTTTTTTTTTTAGATCTGTCCAATCAAAGTGTATATTGATTAAGATACTGCAAAGATGAGATGCGAAACGTCTTTCTAGATCCGGGGTGTCAAATTCATTTTAGCTCAGGGTCGCATGTAGGAAAATCTGTGCACACGAGGGCCTGAACTATTAAAATCATGGCATTAAAACTAAAAAATAAAGACAACTTCAGATTGTTTTTTTTGTCTTACCTTGGCAAAAAATAGAACAAACACATTCTGAAAATATTACAATAAAAATATTTTTAAAAATACCGGTAGCGGTAAAGTTTAAATCCATGAAGGAAAGAAGAAAGTGAATGAATGTTTATAACTGAATACAGTTACATATGCATAAAAATGTGTTTTCTTTTGTATTATTTTTTTAATGAATTAAGCAACGTTTATGATCATCTTTTTCCAAAACACAATATAGAATGTGAAATATAACAGGATAATGCATACACTTATCATGTTTTCAAAATGGTTACAAAAAAGTGGGACCCCATTTTTATGACTTGATGGGATCCTAGGGACCCCATTTTGAAAATTCCTAGCGCCAACACTGATGGAGTATTGGTGCGTGCAAAACAGCAGCAGGCGGCTGTGGCCTGAGGGCCGGTTCTAATACTAATCAAATATCCTCCCGGGGGATATAGATAATTCATTTGCGTGCCGGATCTGGCCCGCGGGCCTTGACTTTGACACCCCTCTTCTAGACAGACTTAACAGTTCAGTTGCGACCGACAGAATGCCCTTACCTCATACTCTTTGATTGATCCCGTCCAGGTGCAGCCCTCGTTCAAACACTTTGCAGGAAGACTTGCTATTTCCCGACCCGCCGCATTGTCCGGAAAGGCCTGAACAAAAGACGGACACAAAATGTTCAACAAATGACAATTTAAAGGCATCTCAAAGGAGAACAATGCTCCCCTTTTTCTAGTTTAGTGCTTACCTCGCCAACATTGAGGATAGAAGTCGGCTCTTCGTATATTTTCTCCTGGCGACAGGCCTCGCAAGGCTTTGGGCCGGAACTGACAAACAGAAGCAAACAAGACTGCTATTTTAACATTCAAAAAACAACATCTACCATGTCAAATGTTTCTGTTTGTTTCATACATGAATACATTTTAACTTGTTACATCACATATTACACATTTTCATTTCTCATTACATGTCCGAAAATGTACATTAGATGCATGTTTTCTAGCAGAACAGTTAATCAGGGAGCATGAATACACACATTTTGCAGCATGCTAAATGGTTATATTTGAATAGCGCTTTTCTACCTTCAAGGTACTCAAAGCTCTTTGACACTATTTCTACATTCATCCATTCACATACAATACTGAAATAAACGGCAACAAAAAAGTGCAATAACAGTGCAATACATTTTCACAACATGGTCACTACTGCCGAGTTTCTCTTGTTATATTCTTATTTTTACTGTTATATTTTTGTTCTTATTGTTGCTTTTTATTTTTATTCTTATTTTATTTCCATTTATACCCCCATTATTTACTTTTTACTTTTTAAATTTGATCTCAATTCTGTGCACTGCTGCAGGAATTTAAATTTTCCTGAGGGAACTCTCCTGAAGGAATCAATAAAGTACTATCTATCTATCACACACAAACACACACATTCACACACTGATGGCGGGAGCTGTCATGCACGACCCAGCAAGGGTGAAGTGTCTTGCTCAAGGACATGACAGACGTGACTCGGATGACGGAAGCCAGGGATCGAACAAGGAACTCTCAGTCTCTAAACACGAGTACAATCTATGATAGTGTCCGCCCTGAGATCGGTAGGTTGTGAGTTCAAACCCCGGCCGAGTCATACCAAAGACTATAAAAATGGGACTCATTACCTCCCAGCTTGGCACTCAGCATTAAGGGTTGGAATTGTGGGTTAAATCACCAAAAATGATTCCCGAGCGCGGCCACCGCTGCTGCTCACTGCTCCCCTCACCTCCCAGGGGGTGATCAAGGGTGATGGGTCAAATGCAGACAATAATTTCGCCACACCTAGTGTGTGTGTGACAATCATTGGTACTAAACTTAAATAACACCGGAAAAAGATGCTAGATTTGGTGCTAGTGAAAGTCACTAAAAGTCTCTGGACACTTGAAAAATTCTCAAAAATAGAGCTAAATGATATGATAATACTAATTAATAACACAGATTTGTTTTTAAATGTATGTACAGTATACATTTTTTTAGTCTTTTTAAAGAAAATCCTATCATAGCAAATTATACCATGAAGTCATGGTGACCACGCCCCCACCGCCTCAGGTATCTTGGCAATCTAGGAGAAACCCTGTATTCCCATTATTATCTTTTTTGGTGTGAACTCTCACTGCATTGTTCTGAGCATTCAGCGCCTGTTCGGTGATTCAGTCAGGACCAGCGAGGGACAGATGTATTCCAGAATGAACAAAGGCGGAAAAAGGAAATAAACACCTTCATCATGAGTGGGCACGAGGTTCATCATCACATTGTGGAAAAGAGTCCAGTCATGCGACGGATGAGTCTGCATAGTACAGTTTTAAGTCTTGAGCGCAACAGAGATAAGAACACAGGAGAGGCAGAAACGTGTCCAGTTATAAGCGTTCAGGGGGGCAAAAGAGGGGGGGTTTGCATGTCACACGACTGCACAGGAGGGGCAGTCGGAGGACCTCCAAGTCTACCTGGTGAGCTGTTTAAAGCAGTGCACACAGAAGCGATGGCCGCACTGAGCCTGCACCGGCTTCCTCAGGACCAAGAAACACCGCTGACATTTGTATTTATTCTCCATGGGCACCGACAGCACATCGAGGGGGATCCCCGGTAAAGAGTTGAGGCACTCCAACCACACTCGGGCCATTCTTCTCCATTAACGTGGTGCTTTATCTTCTGAAGGAGTCTGTCAACAAAATAAAAAAACGTTTTCAAGGGAGGTGCTGGCTGATCACCAACTCAGTAATAAACAACTAGGATCGTCATAACCACTGGATATGATGTCACTATCTGCATAGGCTGTGACATCGCAGCGATTTGATTGGATACGCTTCTTTGGTGGTCCATTATCACAAACTCCCTTGAGGATTTTGCTGGATTTTTTTCTAGTTGTTGTGGCCTAAAAATTCCCGAATTTGCGGTAAGCTTTTTCATAAAGTTGTGGCAAAAGTTGCGATATTTTTATTTTTGTTCAAAAACATTGAATCCACTTGTGATTTTATGAATTTGGTGTTCCTCGTAAGCTCAAAAAGCACAGGATTTCAACAAGAATTGGAAAACAGATACTGTCTTGATTTTTTACTTGTTTTATACCACGCTGGCTTAAAAAGTAGTCACTAGATGGCACTAAAAGCACATACTCAGAGCTCATTGTCAAATTACTGTACTGTTTTATTTCATTACATCCATCCATCCATCCATTTTCTACCGCTTGTCCCTTTCGGGGTCATTACAACTAATAATATTAACTGGAAAATGCAATTTTAGTATAAATTGTACGTGAATGCTGAAAAAAAAAAGCCAAACTGAAATGCGAACAGTTAGCACACTGGCCAGATAGCGTCAAGTGACAATATATAGGACTTTAAGGTGTTTATCTGCAAAAGGAATTTAAAAAGCTAACATGTTAACAGAAGGCATTAGGGGTGTGGGAAAAAATCTATTCGAATTTGAATCGCGATTCTCACGTTGTGCGATTCAGATTTGATTCTCATTTTTTTTTAAATCGATTTTTCCATCCATCCATCCATTTTCTGCCGCTTATTCCCTTCGGGGTCGCGGGGGGCGCTGGAGCCTATCTCAGCTACAATCGGGCGGAAGGCGGGGTACACCCTGGACAAGTCGCCACCTCATCACAGGGCCAACACAGATAGACAGACTTTTTATTTCTTTTTTTTTCTTTTTTAATTAATCAATCCAACAAAACCATACACAGCAACACCATAACAATGCCATCCAATTCCAAACCCGACCCAGCAACACTCAGAACTGCAATAAACAGAGCAATTGAGAGGAGACACAAACACGACACAGAACAAACCAAAAGTAGTGAAACAAAAATGAATATTATCAACAACAGTATCAATATTAGTTACAATTTCAACATAGCAGTGATTAACAATCCCTCATTGACATTATCATTAGACATTTATAAAAAATTTAAAAAAGAACAATAGTGTCACAGTGGCTTACACTTGCATCGCATCTCATAAGCTTGACAACACACTGTCCAATATTTTCACAAAGATAAAATAAGTTATATTTTTGGTTCATTTAATAGTTAAAACAAATTTACATTATTGCAATCAGTTCATAAAACATTGTCCTTTACAATTATAAAAGCTTTTTACAAAAATCTACTACTCTGCTTGCATGTCAGCAGACTGGGGTAGATCCTGCTGAAATCCTATGTATTGAATGAATAGAGAATCGTTTTGAATCGGGAAAATATCGTTTTTGAATCGAGAATCGCGTTGAATCGAAAAAAATCGATTTTGAATCGACTCGTGACCCCAAGAATCGATATTGAATCGATACCCAAAGATTCGCAGCCCTAGTAGGCATGCGTCAAGTACCGAAATATAACTTTTGCGGTTTTACACCTGCAAAATTAGCAAAAAGAGTTAGCGTTTTTGTTGGTAAAAGGGTGAGAGATTATATCACACTTCAACATATCTGTCATGTAGATGCTGCCAAGTAAGAATATTCTTAATCGACTTACCCTGGACAAGTAAAGCTTGAATAAATATATAAATAATGTTGTCTGTCTATCTGTGTTGGCCCTGCGATGAGGTGGCGACTTGTCCAGGGTATACCCCGCCTACCGCCCGAATGCAGCTGAGATAGGCTCCAGCACCCTCCGCGACCCCAAAAGGGACAAGCGGTAGAAAATGGATGGATGGATGGAAGAATATTAAGTAGGGATTCTATACATTACTCAGAAGGTTTAGCGCTGCAGACAGGAACCTGCACTAGGTCTAAGCTACACGGGAGGGTAACAATTGTGCTGTTTGAACAATAAATAGTTCAGAGATTGTTACACAAATCAGTTAAGTATGAATCAACAGCGCCCCTGGCTGTTGCTAAGTAGTGCAATGCATTTTTTTTCATTAACAAAATTCATAACCTCTAGGTTGTCTCCTTATGATGTCATGTCAAACACTATGTGGTTATTTACAGGCACAACCACAAGTGGAGGCCACATGATCAGAACCAATGCACACAGATTATATTGTTAATAACTAGTGAACCTTGCAGGATTCAATTTAAATTAGCAACTCATAAAATCAAACACTACTACAGTAACATCAGTAATATTAAAGACTGAAATGGGGCCACAAAAAGCCTTTGTCTGTGATGCTAATAATAGCATGACAGTTTTTGTTTGAACAGTTCTGAAATAATAGGGTCGGTATTCACGCAACAACTTTTAATTGTGCTGATTCAAGTAAAACGTCACCATTTTTTAAAGCCCCTATCTTGACTGGTTTTGTGTTAAAGTTCAGTTTTCAGGGTGTGAAAAAGTAAAAGATACTCATCATGTACCAAAGGCAGCTATTTCAATAATTACATTAATAAATAAGTGTTTCTGAAAATGACTTAATAAATAAGTGTTTCCAAAATGACGTTAATAGATAATCATAAGAGAGTTTTCAAATAAATGGTAATAATAATAAAAGTGTAGGGTCATGAGAAACTGAGCCTATCACCACTTTTTTTATAGGTGCTGTTCTTCCTTAAAAAAAAACACGATTGCCTGCCGCCATCTAGCGGCTAGCGTGGACTAACCGGTAAATGTCCAACTTGGCATGAAAGCCTTTCCCAAAACCACAGTTATTAAGAATTTAAACTGCAATATGGTGAGATTTCAAATGCAGAAATTGTTTAATATAGGTATGGGAAACGCTGAAAATCGAGAGTGCCCGCCAGGGATTCTGGGCCTCAGCCAAATAAATAAAACCTCTGCCTTGTTTTTTATGAATATTTAGGCCTACTACGCCACTGTATTTCACTGTTGGTTATTATGGTGGTACTTGGAGAGCCAATTGTTTTCTAAAGTGAAAAACATTTGAGAACCACTGGTCTAGATGCCCGTATCTGCCATACAGATTTACTTTACAAACGAGAAGTGGGTACTGTTCTTGTTTTTGTTTAAAAAACAAAAACACAAAAGTTTTTTTTTTCTGACCATTTGTGGCCTACTGTTGAGACACAAGAAAATAAATACTGATATGCAACAAAAATATTTAACAGTAAACCAGCAGATATAATCATGTTTAATCATGCAAAGCAAAACACACCCTCATTTACCAGTCATATAGTAAAACAGCAGCTTCTGTGGAAAATGAAGGGTGTTGGTGTAATTGACAAACAATGATTGAACATTTTTTTATTGAAGGTGCCATCCAAAATTCTATTATATTGACTCAGGTAATAATTTGCATTTGGGGGAAAGCCAGATGCTGAATAGGCTTTTGTTGGTCTTTTACGATAATTAACCCTCTTATGAAGCGTAAATAAAACAAAATATATGATAACCAGCCCCTGTCACAAAGTTCACATCTTTTTTTCAAGCCCCTGGTAAAAGTATACTGTCATCTAGCGATGAATGGAAGGATGACCCTTTCTTTGGTGTATTACTTACCCCAAAAACTCAAATTTTTAACTGAAAACTGACCAACACAAAACTAAACCTAACGGTGAACTACAATTATATATACATATACACACATATACTGTGTATATACATACATACATACACACATAAATATACATACATACACACACATATATATATGTATACACACACATACATACATACATACATACATACATACATACATACATACATACATACATATATATATATATATATATACATATATATATATATATATATATATATATATATATATATATATATATATATATATATATATACACACACACACACACACACACACACACACACATATATATTCCTATATACATATAAATATACATATATACATATATATGTAAAGGATAACACCTTCAAAAATAGAAATGCACTTTGCATTTCACTTAAGAGCTTAGAAATCTTCCAGTGCAGTTTCTCAACCCTTCAACCAACAATAATACACGTTTCCCCCCCAAAATTGTTGTTTTGAAGCAAGACTTTATATCAGAATGTGACTGTTATACTGTACTTGCATCAGCAAAAAGGCTATCAGTACTTCCACATAACAAGGCAGCAGTTT
Source organism: Entelurus aequoreus (assembly GCF_033978785.1). Taxonomy (NCBI): domain Eukaryota; kingdom Metazoa; phylum Chordata; class Actinopteri; order Syngnathiformes; family Syngnathidae; genus Entelurus; species Entelurus aequoreus. The sequence goes on from NC_084738.1 coordinate 1,666,117, forward strand.
CCTAGTACGTGTACAATGATAAGCCGTGTGTTTGCCAAGAGACAGAACAAACAGCAGTCAAAACATGCACTAAAGTGCTTTGGAAAAAATGTATTAAAAAATGAAGAAACCCCAATCGCCAACATGTCTAACAGAACTGTTGCTAGCTATATGGCAAACAATAACAAAGTAGAATTCCTTTACTGTGGTATAAAATAGAAAACTGGTTAGTCTGTGAAAAACAATGCTGACTAAACTGGGTGTGTTGTTTACATGCTATGTCTTACAACACCTTCCCCTAAGTCATGAAATAAGTCTAACAAACGAAACCTTGCACTCTCTACTTCTGTGTGCCTGTCAATGACATGAGTTAAAGAAAAAAATGACTTACCGAGCAAGCGAAGAGACTTTTCAAAATCTAACTCCCGATTATTTGAGTCCTCTGGTTTAAGTCCCGCCTACAACTAGTGAAACACGTTAATTCGGTACAACCGACAACGTCACATCCTAACTTTCGACGTGAAGTTAACGCCGTTTCATTCAAAATATATATATATATTTTTTTACATTTACTGGATGGCGTGAGGGGTTTAAACGTTGTTAGGATACCAACGCGTTAGTCTCATAACGAACATAAACATTACGGATTGAGTCTCAGGCAGAAGTGAAACGAAAGTGCGGATATAAAAGCACAAAATATTTTTTTAAGTTATGTTTACTGTCACTTTAACGGCGTTACCTTTGACTTGGTCAGACGAGGCGCATGCGCATTTACGTTAGGACGGCATGGCACTGTCGTTGCTTCGATGCTCAAGGAGCCAACGGTCTGCCTTGGGCGTAAAGAACGGTACGAGTTTGCCTTTGTTAGACACGGTTAATATTACCACATTTCCAAAAATACATTTTGGTTAAACGGCTTTGATGTTGAGGAAGGTCGAAGTGTGGCTTGTTAACGGAGGACATTACAGTGCATGCTCCTACCAGTACTACTACTAGCTGTTATGCTTGTTAGCTTTAGCCATTCATCTACAATAATATAGATTTTTAGCTCATACTTTTGTTTGCCAATGACATGTAATTGTTTTTATTATAGAATGTCTCTGCTTTGACACATCCTCCCCCAAACGCAGAACAATCGGAACTGTATATGTTAGATTCGCTGTTTTTTCAGCATGCATGCACAACCTTACCATTTTGTTATTGACATTTGTGCAGTTTAAAAGTGACTATTAAACACATATTTTAATCCAACAGCTTCTTTCCATTTGTTGTAAATTTTTTAAACCGTTTCACTTTTTCCACATTTTATGTTACAGCTTTATTCTAAAATGGAATAAATCATTTTTTCTAGAGATGTCCGATAGTGGCTTTTTTTTTAACCGATATCCGATATTGTCCAACTCTTAATTACCGATTCCGATATCAACCGATACCGATATATACAGTCATGGAATTAACACATTAGTATGCCTAATTGTGTTGTGATGCCCCGCTGGATGCATTAAACCAGGGGTCACCAACCTTTTTGAAACCAAGAGCTACTTCTTGGGTACTGATTAATGCGAAGGGCTACCAGTTTCATACACACTTAAATGAATTGCCAGAAATAGCCAATTTGCTCAATGTACCTTTAACTCTATGTTATTATTAATAATTAATGATATTTACACTTAATTGAACAGTTTAAAAGAGGAGAAAACACGAAAAAAATGACAATACAATTTTGAAACATAGTTTATCTTCAATTTCGACTCTTTAAAATTCAAAGTTCAACCGAAAAAAAGAAGAGAAAAACTTAAGAAAAGAATTTATGGAACATCATTAGTAATTTTTCCTGATCAAGATTAATTTTAGAATTTTGATGACATGTTTTAAATAGGTTAAAATCCAATCTACACTTTGTTAGAATATATAACAAATTGGACCAAGCTATATTTCTAACAAGGACCAATCATTATTTCTTCTAGATTTTTCAGAACAAAAATGTTAAAAGAAATTCAAAAGACTTTGAAATAAGATTTAAATTTGATTCTACAGATTTTCTAGATTTGCCAGAATAATTTTTTTGAATTTTAATCATAAGTTTGAAGAAATATTTCAAAAATATTCTTCGTCGAAAAAACAGAACCTAAAATGAAGAATTAAATTAAAATGTATTTATTATTCTTTACAATAAAAAAAATAAATTTACTTGAACATTGATTTAAATTGTCAGGAAAGAAGAGGAAGGAATTTAAAAGGTAAAAAGGTATATGTGTTTAAAAATCCTAAAATCCTTTTTAAGGTTGTATTTTTTCTCTAAAATTGTCTTTCTGAAAGTTATATGAAGCAAAGTAAAAAAAATTATGAATTTATTTAAACAAGTGAATACCAAGTCTTTAAAATATTTTCTTGGATTTTCAAATTCTATTTGAGTTTTGTCTCTCTTAGATTTAAAAATGTCGGGCAAAGCGAGACCAGCTTGCTACTAAATAAATACAATTTAAAAAATAGAGGCAGCTCACTGGTAAGTGCTGCTATTTGAGCTATTTTTAGAACAGGCCAGCGGGCTACTCATCTGGTCCTTACGGGCTACCTGGTGCCCGCGGGCACCGCGTTGGTGACCCCTGCATTAAACAATGTAACAAGGTTTTCCAAAATAAATCAACTCAAGTTTTGGGAAAAAAAAGGCCAACATGGCACTGCCATATTTATTATTAAAGTCACAAAATGCATTTTTTTTAAACATGCCTCAAAACAGCAGTTTGGAATTTGGGACAAGCTCTCCCTGAGAGAGCATGAGGAGGTTGGGGTGGGCGGGGAGTAGCGGGGGTGTATATTGTAGCGTCCCAGAAGATTCAAGAACTCCTTCATTCCACACTTCATCCAGCTGTATAATCACTCGCCATATAGCAATAGATGATATCTGCCTATTACCTGACACCTTCTATGTTAGCTACTTCTCTTTGTTTATAATGTCTATTTTCTGCTGGATCTACTCTCTATTTTATGCTGTTGCTGTCACATATACTGTAATATTGTACATGGCCATTGGTATATATTGTATATATGTTATAGACATAATATGATATATCTGTATATATAATATACTGTACACATATTATGTATTTATTCGTATATAAGTTAGACTTTTTATCGCTATATTAGTCTATTTATCCCTGCATTGTTCTTTCCATCCTTACACTTTCCATCATTGTAACTGAGCTACTGTGTTGAATAATTTCCCTTCTAAGTCTAAGAGTTAGAGCTGCAAGGGGTTCTGGGTATTTGTTCTGTTGTGTTTATGTTGTGTTACGGTGCGGATGTTCTCCCGAAATGTGTTTGTCATTTTTGTTTGGTGTGGGTTCACAGTGTGGCGCATATTTGTAAAAGTGTTAAAGTTGTTTATACGTCCACCCTCAGTGTGACCTGTATGGCTGTTGACCAAGTATGCGTTGCATTCACTTGTGTATGTGAAAAGCCATAGATATTATGTGATTGGGCCGGCACGCAAAGGCAGTGCCTTTAAGATTTATTGGCGCTCTGTACTTCTCCCTACGTCCGTGTACCACTCCGTACAGTGGTGTTTTAAAAAGTCATAAATTTTGCTTTTTGAAACCGATACCGAAAATTTCCGATATTACATTTCAAAGCAGTTATCGGCCGATAATATCGGCAGTCCGATATTATCGGACATCTCTAATTTTTTTACCCTGAAAATTCTACACACAATACCCCATAATGACAATGTGAAAATGTTGATTGTTGTTGCAAATTTGTTAACGAAAGAACATATGCATAGTTGATGCACCTTTGGCAACAATTACAGCCTCAAGTCTGTTTGAATACGATGCCACAAGCTTGGCACAATGGGCAGTTTGGCCCATTCCTCTTTGCAGCACCTCTCAAGCTCCGTCAGTTTGGATGGGAAGTGTTGGTTTTCCTCCAGGATGTCTCTGTACACTGCTGCATTCATCTTGGTGTAGTCAGCCAGGTGACCAAGAACCCAAATGGTCAACTTTTCAGATCCACATTCCTCTGTAGAGGGAGGAGAACCTTCCAGAAGTAGAACAATCTCTGTAGGAATCCACCAATCAGGCCTGACGGAAGCAAATGTCTTTGTAAGAAGTTTGTCGAAATGCACCTGAAAAACTCTCAGACCATGAGAAACTAAATTCTCTCTGGTCTGATGAGACGAAGATTGAACTCTTTGGAGGAAACTAGGCCAATACCATCCGTAGAGTGAGGCATGTTCTTGACACCATCATGCTGTGGTGATATTTTTCAGGGGCAGGAACTGGGAGAGTAGTCAGGATAGAGGGAAAGATGAATGCAGCAATGTACAGAGACATCCTGGGTGAAAACTCATCTAATCGGACGGAGCTTGGGAGGTGCTGCAAATTGTCATTATGGGGTATTGTGTGTAGAATTTTGAGAACATAAATGGCTTTATTCCATTTGTAACATCAAAATGGGGCAAAAGTGAAGCGCTGTGAATACTTTACGGAGGCACTGTATGGCATTGAGATTAAACTCGATTTTATCAGTGACTCCCTGTCTTCCTTCCACCATGTTAAGCCAATCATCTTTGAAAGACTGCTGGTGGACCAACCTTTTTGAGCCCAAGGTTCAGAGCGTGCTGAAACCTTTGTTATCCATATACAACATATCCTGATTTCATTGTTGCCTTTTTTGTCTCTGCAGTGTGTGGCCTCCAGCTGATAAATAACAAGGGCAAGTTCCGAGGTTACAGTTATTGCAATGAAGAACTATATCCCGGCCACATTCCCACAACTCCCATTCAGAAGGCCTTGCTGGCAGTTGGCTCAGGTGTCGCTGCCCTTCAAGACCCTTATCGACACGGTAGGGCAGCTACCATAGTTTTTCTACCAGTGTGGCGAGAACAGACAGTGATTAACCAAAGTGGAAAAAAAGGGGTTGATTAGTCATTCTTAAACTTTCAGTTTCACACTTAGTCGGTTGATAATCAGTCACTCTTAAACTTTCAGTTTCACGCTTAGTCGTTCGGGTAAACAGGTGTTGGATGATATATCTTACTAAATGGTCTGTCATTATGTATATAGCGCTTTTACTATACCTGCATGATATTCAAAGTACTTTACATTATACGTCACATTCATACACTGACGGCGGAAGCCGCCAAGCAAGGCGCTAACCATGACCCATCAGAAGCAAAGTGGGTCAAGTGTCTGACCCAAGCACACAACAGCCGTGACGAGGATGGCGGAAACTGGATCGAACCCTTTAGTTGCTGGTATGACTGCCCTACCATCTGAGCCATCAGGGCCGGCCCGTGGCATAGGCCGTATAGGCAAATGCTAAGGGCGCCGTCCATCAGGGGGCGCCACGCCAGTGCCACAAATGTTGGAGGGAAAAAAAAAAAAAAAGTTGGTACTATTATTTCTCAATACATAAAATAATCCCACGTTAATTAAAATGCAAAGTAAAGCCTATTTAATAGAAATATTATTTGTTACAACATTACGCCCCCCCCCCCCCCCCCCCCCCCCGGCACGGTGCGCCCCCTCCCTTCCCGTATCATGACTCTTTTTGGACGTCACCACATAAAAAAAATCAACACAAGATGTCAAAACGGCCAAAACTGTCAGGTGCCCAGGGGAGAAAAGAAGAGGAGAAACGAGAAAAAGACAGAGGTAGCAGGTAGGTAACGTTAGCCTACATGAAATTATTTGTCTGTTACAGAATGTGATAGTAACCTCACCTGTCTTTTTAGCATTAAGCTAATGTTACATGATTCGGCAATTGCTAATCAATAAATAGCTAGTTCTGTTTTAACGTCGGGTTAATATTGTGGAGGGGGCTAAATTGTTATGGAAAATAATAATGTAACGTTAGGTAATTACAGTACTCCCTGGTGTACAGTAATTTGTAAGTCATTCTAGTTAATGCAATATTAAAAAGCACAAATAGAGAACTCTGTAGGATCCCCTTTTTTTGTAATATAGTTGTTAAAGTCATACTGGTTTGATATCTTGTTTTGTGCAGTGCCTTATTTATATTGTATTTTTAATTTATTTTATGCAACTTGTTGACACGTTTTATTTTGTGTTAATGTATGTAAAAAATATTGTATTTCATATATTCATTTTTTATTTTTTGTATTCATTTATTTATCCATATATTTTTTTTATCTTGTTAACTATTCTGATTGTTAATTTGCTTTCTTTAAGTAAAAAAAAAGGTCAAAGACAAAGCTATTCGGTTTCTTGTGAGTATATACACTTCACTGCCGATGTGGGGGGGGGCGCCACCTAAAATCTTTCCTAGGGCGCCAGATTGGTTAGGGCCGGGCCTGTGAGCCTTGCCGCCCACGCCGTTAAAATGTGCAAGGCTGTCCCAACTTTCATTTGATCATTTTAGGTTTTGTTTTCCAGTACATCGGTGTCAGTAGGAGTTGGGCAATCATATGATCATGATACATTTCAGGTGGATTACGGTTATTGGTTGTAAGCATAATTAACTCTATCAAACATGGCTGAAACATCAGTGACAACAGCCAATCAGAGTCGGCCTTTTCCCGCTCCACATCCGGTTGTAAGGTAGCGCAGAAGTAAACAGAATGAGGAAACTTGGCGCTAAATGTTCATTTGAGAGCAGTGCAATAAATGTCATCCGTGACCCGGAGTTATCCCTCGAAGATTAAATTAACGTTGGGAAAAAGTTAGCTTTTTTTATTTATTTTTTATTTATTTAGATCAATATTGGTTGTGTGGCAGTGTTTTGGGTTGTACAAGACGACTGGCAATACAACAAATGTGCTGCATTAGCAGTTCCAATCCTAATTTGCTCATCTGTATTGGTATTAAAGATGATGCACATTTGCAAATAGCAATGATCACAGTATGTAGCATCATCAATTCAAAATGGTAATGTTTAGCGCTGCAGCTATTGATTATTTTAGTAATCAAGTAATCTATCCATTAGTTTGTTCGGTTATTAATCAGATAAAGCTTCATTGCGTGTTTTAGATTAAATAAACCTTTTTTTTTGTGCTTGCCATAACGTTCATTCTATTTTTTATAATTAATCCGTATCAACATTGAAATTGCACTTTAAATATTTGTGCATTTAAAAAAAAATTGATTTGCTGTTTGCCGCTTCGCAATCACGCACCGACACACCACCGTTCTTATTGCAGCAGCCGTGCTGAAACTATGTCTGCATATTTTTAAGTTCCAGGCATTCAATTTTATAAATTTTTATTATTACACTAAAACGATTAATCAATGTATAAAGAAAACTTTTTTTCTAATCGATTTAATTGATTGATCATTAATTTTTCCATTTTAAAATGTCTTTATTATCCCCGACGGGGCAATTTGTTTGTGGTCTTGTATTCTTGGACAAACACTCAGGACTGTTATTTTAGTGCTGTCAAATTATTATTTTTTGAAAATCTGATTATTCACACATTTTGAATTGTGATTCATCATAATTAATCACAGTAAATTGTAATAATAATAAATAAATAAAAACCTTTGAAAAAGACCCAAATATTTGATAGAAATGCAGTTTTATTGTCAGAATGCCATGCATATTTTATTTTTTATTAAATGTACAATATTAATTTGCTCAAAACCTAAAAGTATTATCTTAAGTCCCACCAAGGTGTAGTTTGAAGCAACATTTGTCACATATGGGTATTTAATCTGTGTTGATGCTGATTATTTCAATAAGTGTTTGTGATTAAATACATTAAATTTGACAGCCCTAATTATTGGTTCATTTAAAATGTTTATTATTTTTCTATGTTCCTCTTATTTATTTTCTTTATCTACCCAGTATATTAATGCAATTTTGGACTAGCCTCTTGTTACTTTAGTTTTTAGTACAGGTGCTTTAAAACTGGTAGAGTAAAAAAAGTTCAACAAAATGAAAGTATTAATTGAGAATTAGATGATATGAAAAAATGCCTAGCCCTAGTTTTTTTCCCCCACCTTCCCATTTTTTAGTGTCCGCAAGTAACGTGTAATACTGTTTGAGGACAAACCAACTCAAAATAACTTTGTTGGCAAAATAAATATCAAATAAGTAACTTTGTCTTAGCGCTTTTCTGGAAGAGTAACTGATAGTCTGAGGCGGTTACTCAACACGAAAGTGAAGGTTGACATTCTCTGCAGTTGAGTAAAAAAATTGCTGAGATTCTAACTGAAATGAGTGCTTTGGGTATTTTGGTGAGAAAATGAAGAGTATTGATTTTGCCGAGTAATAAAGTCCCAACACCTCTTTGCAGACATGGTGGCAGTGCTCGGCGAGACAACAGGACACTTTGCTTTGTTAAACCTCAGGGACCGGATGAGAAATGACCCGGAGGGACACGTGGTCCTCCAGTAAGCCGTCGTCACCCAGAATGTCATCTCATCACAACGTGTCCTTGACTTGTGCTTGGTTGAACTCCCTCCAAGGGACAGGCCAAGAATCCGGCTGTCGACGCTGGACTTGAGAAAAATGGCCTCCTTACCTGAGGGAACCTTTGGCCGAGAATACCTCCGTTTTCTGGAAGACAACGTGAGCGCTTTTTAGTGCAAACGAATGCTGCAGATTTTTTGAAAACGTCTCCAGCATCCCTTCCTTCCCCCCCCTCTCTCCTCAGCAAGTGACCCCTGACTCGAGGGCAGATGTAAAGTTTGTGGACAACGAGGAGCTAGCTTACGTCATGCAGAGATACAGAGAGGTCCACGACCTGCTGCACACCCTACTGGGCATGCCCACCAACATGCTGGGTGAGACCAGACCCATTATTAATAGCAAAATAGTCTAAATATGGCGGATTGGGGTTTGGCGAGTTAGCTAATCTTCTTGTCACTCACACATTCCTGTGTCCTGTTAAAACAGAGACCTGCTTGCTGGAAATAATAATGGAAAGGGCTCAATCCAGTATTTGTTCTGTGCAGATTGCTCAATTTAAATGCACAATTGATGTATTGAGGTGGTATTTTCTCAGGTGAAGTGGCTGTAAAGTGGTTTGAAGCCGCTCAGACTGGGCTCCCCATGTGCGCCCTCGGAGCTCTGCTGGGCCCACTTCGACTAAACCCAAAGTAAGCTCAGTCACAGACAAAACCATTTATTTATTTGCACTACTTCCTGCTGTATGCTGGGACATTAGGCTGATTTATCATCGTTTCCCCTTTCCATCCTCTTCTAACATGTTTCTTTTTTGCGCGTCAAGTCGCCTGCAGCAGCTGGTCACATCTTTGGGCCCCTGGGCCGTGCAGAATGGCCGACGGGCCCGGTGTGTCCTCAGCGTCTTCTATGAGAGGCGATGGGAGCAGAGCGTCGAGGACCTGAGACAGGAGCTGAACATCGAGCCTCCTCCCACCCAGTAATCACGTAAATAATGACTTGCTCAGTGGCCTTGTGGTTAGAGTGTCCGCCCTGAGACTGGAAGGTCGTGTGTTCGTACCAAAGACTATAAAAATGGGACCCATTGACTCCCTGCTTGGCACTCAGCATCAAGGGTTGGAATTGGGGGCTAAATCACCAAATTATTCCAGAGTGCGGCCCCCGCTGCTGCCCACTGCTCCCCTCACCTTCCAGGGGATGGGTCGAATGCAGAGGACACATTTCACCACACCTAGTGTGTGTGTGTGTGTGTGATGAAGCTTTGGGACTTTAACTTTAAATCCTAATGGACTCATGAGGTGGCGAGGACTAAAAATGGATGTTTTTGTTTTTTGCATAGACTGAATAGTCTCATTATGATCGGATGTATACTATGTATATTTATTCAACTAAATGTTTTGTGCCTAAGCATATAGTTTATCGTGTACATTACATTTTTTTATTAGAAAATATTTGTGAGGAATAGTACAAAATATTCATACTCCAATGGCAACGCTCCCCCCTAGTGGCTGTATAAAAATCTAAACATCATCCTATTATTTGGCCCCTAGAGGGAGACAAACCGAAAGCTGTTAAGAATAATTATACTTGGAATAAACAACTTTTTGCCCATAGTTGGTCTAAATCAGTGGTTCTTAACCTGGGTTTGATCGAACCCTAGGGGTTCGGTGAGTCGGCCTCAGGGGTTCGGCAGAGCCTCCGCTGCGGAGGTCAAGACACACCCGAATCATCGTGTAAATAAAAACTTCTCCCTGTCGGCGTATTATGGACACCCCCAAACAATGTTCCCTCTAATTTTCCATATGTGTGAGCAAATGCAAAAACTCCTTAAGCACATATGAGCGACGTCAGACGTGCACATGCACTGTGGTCACACCTGCAGCACACCTGTCCCAAACCTGACTAAATAACAAGTTTAATGTTTTATTATTGTAATCAAATGACAGCAGTCATTTCCATGAGATTATTTTCTGATGTAAGTGTTTTGGCCCAATTACAATGACTATAACATATTGTTTTTCATGAGCTGTGTACTAGTATTATATGTCTGGGTGGGGTTCCTGCTTTGGAAATAATGTGTACCCCTTTCAGATATCGCATTTAGTTCCCACTAAAACATTCACATGTTGCACAATGAGATGTAAAGATGGGATCATGTGTACATTCCTGTAACTTTCTGTTTGTAAAACATATCTTTATTAGTATTTAATATAATAACATCGTTTTATAATTACGGTTTGGGTTCGGTGAATGCGCATATGAAACTGGTGGGGTTCGGTACCTCCAACAAGGTTAAGAACCACTGGTCTAAATCGACATCAGTGCTACACTATTTGCTATTTGAAGCCGCGTTGATTAATGACTGATGCCGATATCATTCATTTACCAAACACAAAATTACTTGTACAATATTTTCTGTGTAAAAAGGGATTAAAAAAACTGTCAACATGATTAACAGGTGATTTAAGTGAACAGCGTTAAATGCCCTTAATTCACTACAGAGAAAATGTTAGTTGATGGTTTGTCAGTGTAGTATGGTGACGCTCTGGTCCGTCACAGCAACTGCTGGCAGCAAGGGGGCGTTAAACGGACCCCTGACTGTGTACAAAACCGCACTTGACTCCGGCGAATAAAACAAGAGCGTCTGACTGGGCCAGTCCAGCAGGAGGCCCACCTTCCGCGGTCTGATCATCACCTCCAGCAGCACTTTATTCCCCTGGTGACAGAACGAGTACTCGCCGTCGAAGTGGCACAGCACCCACGACTGCTCGTTGTATCCGAGCCGGGCCTTGTCCCAGGCACCTTTGCGCTCCATGCTGGCGTAGCAGACCCCTACCTTGAAGGCGGCGCTCTGACCCACGTCCAGCACCCAGGTGTGGGTGCCGGAGGACATGGCGAGTGAGCCCAGAGCGTTGGGCCACGAGTCGAAGCGTGCCGGGTCGTAGGGCAGCGACTGGTTGAGTTTTTTGTGGACGTAGCTGGGTTTTATTTGGACGAAGGTCAAAGTGCGGTGGTCATCAGAGAGCGACAGGAGCGGACTTACTGTGCGCTCGTCAAACTTGAAAGACGATGAGCCATAAGCTGCAGACAGGAAGTTACGTCAGGGAGTATTCTACTGCAAAATGATGACAGCTAATAACTAACCACGTCGTCCCTGCAGCATGGCGGTGGCCCACAGTCCCCTCAGTAGCTTGCTTTCACCGCAGCCTGGCCTGAAGTTAAGCTGCTTTGTGTCGCACGGCTTGCCCACACCCTCAGCCGCCTCCACACTGTGGAAAAACACTTTGTGTATGTTCACCTGTCCACCATCATCCAATACAAGAGTTGCAGCAAGGTCCCTACAGTGGTACTTACTGGTAGTGCTCCGATTAACTCTTATTAACCATGGTCTTCTATAGTCCGGGCGGGGGGTTGGGCTCCCATACCAGACTAAGCACACTTGATGTCTACATGCACTAAAAGTTTAATGTTTAACTAAAGCCAATGAAATACATTTTTGACTTTTTAAAGATGGGATTAACGTATATGGATAAACCCCCCATTTCCTGGCAAATAATGCCAACAAATTTAGAATTTGGCAAGTTAATTTCAATGTCATTTAATGCAGTGGCACTCAATGCCTCTAGCATTTCATCTCTGGCTTCGTGATGGCCATACGCTGTGTGTTCCCCCTTAAGAATGGCAATATGTGGGGTGAGTGACGTGTGTAAGTGAGTGGGCGAATTAGGAGAGGGAGCGCTACCACGTTCAGGAGTGTTAATAGCATGGTGGATGTCCGCTTGGCTTTGTGGAAAACATAAAGATCGACGGCCTCGTCATTCCGACCAAAGAGCGGAACTGTAGGGACCCACTGCCCGGTAAAGTGGAGGATGTTACATGATGAAAGGTGTAACATGATGTTTCTTGGTGCTTGGTGAGGCTGGATCTTTGAAAATCAGTGCACCCGGTCGTAAAGGTGTTCTTTTTCTTAGCCCGTTTCGTGATGTGCAAAATATCTTGAGTGAGCCATTTGCTAGCTCCTGAAGCCACTTTTCATTGAAGCTTTGTTTCTTGGCTTTATTGCTCGCCATGACGAAAACAATAACACGCGGGAGTACTAATACCGGAAATGCAGTATTTGCGATCGATAAAACTTTCAGCGAATCAAAATTTAAGAAATTGTACCGGAAAGTGCATTACTTTTGAAGTCGACCAATAATTAATCGTTAATAATAATTAATCATTTGACCCGGCAAATATAAACAAAACAAAACAGCGGAAAGCGATTTATCGATTAAAAAAACAAACAAGCAAACCGGGCGGTAAAAAAAAAAAAAAAATCAGCGTCTGGGAGGCGTGCGGACTTCCGCAAATTTGCGTCCTTTCTGATTTCAATGCGTAAAAAGACACAAAAAGTGCGTTAACGCCAACACTTACTACTCATTTCAGTGGTTCTCAAACATTGTCCATCAGGTACCAGTACTTGGCTAATTTATACTATACCTATACCTAAGTATGTTTACTTACATACAGTATATAAGTAAAATTGCCAAGTATACACACAGTATACTTGACTAGTATTCCTACTTAAAACTACACCTGCACCATAGGTATTGTTACTTACACGCTTATTTACAAGTATATTCGGCTAGTATACTTACACTATAGTCTACATAAGTATTTTTGGTTACTTAAATACTGATAGTACAAGTACAGTATATTTGACTAGAATACATTTAAACTGTACATGTATGGTTACTTACATACTTACAATAATTTTTGGCTAGTGTACTTACTTTATACTGAAACCTACAGCATACCTAAGTAGTTTTGGTGACTTACATATTGACCGAACAAGTACAGTATATTAGACTAATATATACACGTGCATTAACATATGGTTACTTACATACCTAATTACATGTATACTTAAGTATACTTGATACTATACCTATATCTGAGTATGTTTGGTTACTTGCATACTGACTGTACAAGTAGTATATTTGACTAGTATACTTACTGTAAACTACAGTACACATCCACCATTTGCATGGTTCCTTACATACTTACCTACATGTACACTTGGGTAATTTATACCTAAGTATGTTTACTTACATACAGTATATAAGTAGAATTGCCAAGTATACACACAGTATATTTGACTAGTATTCCTACTTAAAACTACACCTGCACCATAGGTATTGTTACTTACATGCTTACAAGTATATTCGGCTCATATCACTTACATTATATTCTACCTAAGTATTTTTGGTTACTTACATACTGATAGTACAAGTACAGTATATTTGACTAGTATACTTTTAAACTGTACATGTATGGTTACTTACATACTTACAGGAATTTTTGGCTAGTGTACTTACTTTATACCGAAACCTTCAGCATACCTAAGCATATTTGGTGACTTACATATTGACCAACAAGTACAGTATATTAGACTAGTACAGGGGTCGGCAACCCAAAATGTTGAAAGAGCCATATTGGACCAAAAATACAAAAACAAATCTGTCTGGAGCCGCAAAAAATTGAAAGCCATATTGTGTCATGAGTTATGAATTGAATTAAGATGACTTAAAGGAAACTAAATGAGCTCAAATATAGCTACAAATGAGGCATAATGCTGCAATATGTACAAATAGCTAGCCTAAATAGCATGTTAGCATCGATTAGCTTGCAGTCATGCAGTGACCAAATATGTCTGATTAGCACTCCACACAAGTCAATAACATCAACAAAACTCACCTTTGTGCACTCATGCACAACGTTAAAAGTTTGGTGGACAAAATGAGACAGAAAAAGAAGTGGCATAAAACACGTTCTAGAAAGTCATAGCACGTTATACTTGTAAACAAACTACGGTGAGTTCAAGGACCGCCAAAATTAGTAGGACAAAACGGCGCTCGCCAAATACTCAAATCAGTGAAGCATGTTTAATATAAACAGTGTGCTTTATAAAAATTAGGGAGGTTTGCGTCATGTTTGTCCTCCTACGGAAACCATATTAAAACAAAAACTTTTTTTTTTTCCTCATCTTTTTCCATTTTTCATACATTTTAAAAAAAGCTCCAGATAGCCACTAGGGCGGCGCTAAAGAGCCGCATGCGGCTCTAGAGCCGCGGGTTGCCGACCCCTGGACTAGTATATACACGTGCATTAACGTATGGTTATTTACATACCCAGTTACACACCATATTGATTAAAATTAAAATACAATAGCGCAGTAGGCCTAAGTTTTCATTAAAAACAAGTCAGAGGTTTTATGTAACAAATATATTTGACATTTTTGACCACTGTAACATTACACACAGTTTGAACAGTAACACTGTGTTTGAATATAGGAAAATAAAACACTATCTTAATCAAGTGATTTGTAGGCGTACAACTAGATGGAGCCCCTCACAGACTTACATATTTAAATAGCAGGAAAACAACTTCTACAAAGCCCAGGGGGCCCCCCTGTGCTTGGGACCCCGTTTCAACGGTCCTACTTTGACGCCCCTGCCTCCAGTCTACTGTTGTACAAAAGCAATTAACCGCCGGGTCAAAAAAACAACTTTGGCTGTTTTTTTTTTTTAATCAACTCTAGGAGATAAATGTAGCTGCATTTAAAGCATAATTGGCTTTCAGCTTCCAGCCGTTTTATTTACCTTTTCATGCGCTTTCAAATGTTGCTACTCATCTGTTGGTGTGAAGTCAGCGTCGTCCGCACTAACAAAACCGGTAAGTTCACTGTCGTATATTTACCTTTGGTAAATAAAACATAGCTGTTATTACAGTTAATTGATTGGAATCAAATTACGAGCTGGATGTCACTGTTGCACTCCAGGCGTCACAAACCACGCGTTAACTTTTTTTCTCTTTTTGCCGCAGTTTCATTTACTGGGTCACTGATCCTAATGCAAGGAAACTGTAACATGGGTAAGTAAAATGGATACTTTGATCAGCACCAACATATGTTCTGCAAGCCATTCTTGTTGATGCATCAAAGACCATGTAGGTGTACTTAATGTGACCATGAGTGTAAACAAAGAGGTCATGTTACCTTTCAGTAAACTCCTGGATGCTCATCTACAAGAGGAAGACAGCAATTATTAATCTAATCCTGCATATGTTTAGGACTCTAGCACCAAGTCTTTCCCTCACCACTAACTGTGGGTCCGCATAGTGCGTCAGAGTGTGCACCACGAGTGAGCGTGTATGCGCCAGACTGTCCAGCGCCTGGCTCCAGTGAGCCCGCTGGGTAAGTAGGCACTGCTCCACTCGCTCCTCCTCCCGCTGCACCTCCTCCAGGAGCCGCTGCTCCTCCTCCTCCAGGGCCTCTCGGGCTGCGTTGACCTGAGCCACAACCTGCTCTCTTGCCGTGCTCGCTGCCACCTGGGTGGAGACGGAAGAATTTGTTATTATATAGACTGATTCGCGGGTACAATCACAAAGTAGAAGGTATAACCAACACCTGCTTTATTTCTTTATACCAGAAAAAAAATTTTTTTTACCACATTTCTATATAATTTATCCCAAATCTGTTTTTCTTTAATTATTGTAATATGTTTGTTTGGGTTAGTGTTTGTATACATTAACTGGCCACTTCTTTCGGCCCAAATATCCCAATTCAAAAGTATTAATTTACAAAGACAACAATGCTCAAAAAACAAATATGAGGAGCATAAACATTTTGAGTGTCTGTAACTCTATAATATTTTTACAGGATCAAATTGGACACATTTGAGTGTAATTCATGGTCATCTACTGAAATTTAATATGGAAAATATCATACTTTTTTTCATAGTCAAATTAACAGTTACAGTCGTGGTCAAAGGTTTACATACACTTGTGAAGAACATAATGTCATGGCTGTCTTGAGTTTCCAATAATTTCTACAACTCTTTTTTTTTTTGTGATAGAGTGATTGGAGCACATACTTGTTTGTCACAAAAAACATTCATGAAGTTTGGTTCTTTTATGAATTTATTATGGGTCTACTGAAAATGTGACCAAATCTGCTAGGTCAAAACTATACATACAGCAATGTTAATATTTGGTTACATGTCCCTTGGCAAGTTTCACTGCAATAAGGCGCTTTTGGTAGCCATCCACAAGCTTCTGGCAAGCTTCTGGTTGAATTTTTGACCACTTCTCTTGAAAAAATTCGTGCAGTTCAGCTAAATTTGTTGGTTTCCTGACATGGACTTGTTTCTTCAGCATTGTCCACACATTTAAGTCAGGACTTTGGGAAGGCCATTCTAAAACCTTAATTCTAGCCTGATTTGATTGGATGAATGAGAATACAAGTAATGAGTTTGAATTAAATGGGTATGAAATGTTTTGTACCAACCGTAAAAATAAGAGAGGAGGAGGTGTGGCTCTGTATGTGGACAAAAATATCAGCTGTAGTATTGTCAATGATATGTGTTTAGCTGTTGAGGAACTCTTCGAATGCGTCACTGTGGAATTATCATTTTCAAATAGGAAACACATTATTGTAAGCTGCGTTTATAGGACACCAGGATCCGACTTGAAAATATTTAATGAATGGATGGAAAAATTATTTAAGACAAACAAAAAATATATAGTATGTGGTGACTTTAATATCAACCTTTTGAATCCTAATAAACACAAACACACAGCAGAATTTATTGACATCATGTTCTTCATGGGCTTATTCCCATTGATCACACGACCCACAAGAATCACAACACACAGCACCACACTTATTGACAACATATTTTGTAACATTGTAGAACAGACTGTAACTAGAGGCTTGTTAGTGAGTGACGTCAGTGATCATTTACCAGTGTTCATGGTGTACAATATTAACTGCAGAACATCCAAACCTGTAAATAGTGACTATTATCGAAGAACCACAACAGAACGATCATTAACAGCACTTAAGAATGATTTAGCGAAACAAAACTGGGATTCTGTTTTTCAAACGTCAGATATGAATGCAGCTTATAATTTATTTCATGACATTTTTTTCTCACTTTATGATACACACTGCCCCATCAAAAAATGCACTATAACTAACTCCACAAAAACTCCATGGATAACCAAGGGGCTTGCAAACGCTTGCAAAAAGAAAAATTATTTATATAGGACTTTTTTTAGGCATCAAACCATAGAAACAGAACAAAAATACAAAACATATAAAAATAAATTAACCAGCATATTAAGAGCAAGCAGAAAATACACCACCAAACTATTAATCCAAAAGAAAAATGGTATAAAGGGAATTTGGAAGGTATTAAATACAATTATAGAGGTCGGGTGCAATATGAGCTGGGCGGCAGCCGAAGGCAGGGCACTTGGTGGTCCGATCCTCGGCTACAGAAGCTAGCTCTTGGGACGTGGAACGTCACCTCGCTGGGGGGGAAGGAGCCTGAGCTAGTGCGCGAGGTGGAGAAGTTCCGGCTAGACATGGTCGGACTCACTTCGACGCACAGCAAGGGCTCTGGAACCAGTTCTCTCGAGAGGGGATGGACTCTCTTCCACTCTGGCGTTGCCGGCAGTGAGAGGCGACGGGTTGGGGTGGCAATTCTTGTTGCCCCCCGGCTCAGAACCTGCATGTTGGAGTTCAACCCGGTGGACGAGAGGGTAGCTTCCCTCCGCCTTCGGGTGGGGGGACGGGTCCTGACTGTTGTTTGCGCTTACGCGCCAAGCAGCAGCTCAGAGTACCCACCCTTTTTGGATTCACTCGAGGGAGTACTTGAGGGTGCTCCCCCGGGTGATTCCCTCGTTCTACTGGGGGACTTCAACGCTCATATTGGCAACGACAGTGAAACCTGGAGAGGCGTGATTGGTAAGAATGGCCGCCCGGATCTGAACCCGAGTGGTGTGTTGTTATTGGACTTTTGTGCCCGTCACGGATTGTCCATAACGAACACCATGTTCAAGCATAAGGGTGTCCATATGTGCACTTGGCACCAGGACACCCTGGGCCGCAGTTCCATGATTGACTTTGTAGTTGTGTCATCGGATTTGCGGCCTCATGTTTTGGACACTCGGGTGAAGAGAGGGGCGGAGCTTTGTACCGATCACCACCTGGTGGTGAGTTGGCTGCGATGGTGGGGGAGGATGCCGGACAGACCTGGCAGGCCCAAACGCATTGTGAGGGTTTGCTGGGAACGTCTGGCAGAGTCTCCTGTCAGAGAGAGTTTCAATTCCCACCTCCGGAAGAACTTTGAACATGTCGCGAGGGAGGTGCTGGACATTGAGTCCGAGTGGACCATGTTCCGCACCTCTATTGTCGAGGCGGCTGATTGGAGCTGTGGCCGCAAAGTAGTTGGTGCCTGTCGTGGCGGTAATCCTAGAACCCGTTGGTGGACACCGGCGGTGAGGGATGCCGTCAAGCTGAAGAAGGAGTCCTATCGGGTTCTTTTGGCTCATAGGACTCCTGAGGCAGCGGACAGGTACCGACAGGCCAAGCGGTGTGCGGCTTCAGCGGTCGCGGAGGCAAAAACTCGGACATGGGAGGAGTTCGGGGAAGCCATGGAAAACGACTTCCGGACGGCTTCGAAGCCATTCTGGACCACCATCCGCCGCCTCAGGAAGGGGAAGCAGTGCACTATCAACACCGTGTATAGTGAGGATGGTGTTCTGCTGACCTCGACTGCGGATGTTGTGGATCGGTGGAGGGAATACTTCGAAGACCTCCTCAATCCCACCAACACGTCTTCCTATGAGGAAGCAGTGCCTGGGGAATCTGTGGTGGGCTCTCCTATTTCTGGGGTTGAGGTTGCTGAGGTAGTTAAAAAGCTCCTCAGTGGCAGGGCCCCGGGGGTGGATGAGATCCGCCCGGAGTTCCTTAAGGCTCTGGATGCTGTGGGGCTGTCTTGGTTGACAAGACTCTGCAGCATCGCGTGGACATCGGGGGCGGTACCTCTGGATTGGCAGACCGGGGTGGTGGTTCCTCTCTTTAAAAAGGGGAACCGGAGGGTGTGTTCTAACTATCGGGAGATCACACTCCTCAGCCTTCCCGGTAAGGTCTATTCAGGTGTACTGGAGAGGAGGCTACGCCGGATAGTCGAACCTCGGATTCAGGAGGAACAGTGTGGTTTTCGTCCTGGTCGTGGAACTGTGGACCAGCTCTATACTCTCGGCAGGGTCTTTGAGGGTGCATGGGAGTTTGCCCAACCAGTCTACATGTGCTTTGTGGACTTGGAAAAGGCATTCGACCGTGTCCCTCGGGAAGTCCTGTGGGGAGTGCTCAGAGAGTATGGGGTATCGGACTGTCTGATTGTGGCGGTCCGCTCCCTGTATGATCAGTGTCAGAGTTTGGTCCGCATTGCCGGCAGTAAGTCGGACACGTTTCCAGTGAGGGTTGGACTCCGCCAAGGCTGCCCTTTGTCACCGATTCTGTTCATAACTTTTATGGACAGAATTTCTAGGCGCAGTCAAGGCGTTGAGGGGATCCGGTTTGGTGGCTGCGGGATTAGGTCTCTGCTTTTTGCAGATGATGTGGTCCTGATGGCTTCATCTGGCCAGGATCTTCAGCTCTCACTGGATCGGTTCGCAGCTGAGTGTGAAGCGACTGGGATGAGAATCAGCACCTCCAAGTCCGAGTCCATGGTTCTCGCCCGGAAAAGGGTGGAGTGCCATCTCCGGGTTGGGGAGGAGATCTTGCCCCAAGTGGAGGAGTTCAAGTACCTCGGAGTCTTGTTCACGAGTGAGGGAAGAGTGGTTCGTGAGATCGACAGGCGGATCGGTGCGGCGTCTTCAGTAATGCGGGCGCTGTATCGGTCCGTTGTGGTGAAGAAGGAGCTGAGCCGCAAGGCAAAACTCTCAATTTACCGGTCGATCTACGTTCCCATCCTCACCTATGGTCATGAGCTTTGGGTTATGACCGAAAGGACAAGATCACGGGTACAAGCGGCCGAAATGAGTTTCCTCCGCCGGGTGGCGGGGCTCTCCCTTAGAGATAGGGTGAGAAGCTCTGCCATCCGGGGGGAGCTCAAAGTAAAGCCGCTGCTCCTCCACATCGAGAGGAGCCAGATGAGGTGGTTAGGGCATCTGGTCAGGATGCCACCCGAACGCCTCCCTAGGGAGGTGTTTAGGGCACGTCCGACCGGTAGGAGGCCACGGGGAAGACCCAGGACACGTTGGGAAGACTATGTCTCCCGGCTGGCCTGGGAACGCCTCGGGATCCCCCGGGAAGAGCTAGACGAAGTGGCTGGGGAGAGGGAAGTCTGGGCTTCCCTGCTTAGGCTGCTGCCCCCGCGACCCGACCTCGGATAAGCGGAAGAAGATGGATGGATGGATGGATGGATGGATAAATACAATTATTGGGCATGGTTCAAACAGTGCTTGTTATCCTGAGCTTTTTGTTGAGAACGACCAAATCATAAGTGACAAGAAGATGATTACTGATGGCTTCAATATGTTTTTTGTTAATATTGGGCCTGAGCTGGCAAAAAAAATCCCAATAAATGATGAACAGCCCACGGAATTTATTGAAAAAAATCCTTACTCGATGTTCCTTACTCCGACTGTTGAAAAGGAAGTATTGGAGGTTATTCAGAAAAGCAAGAACAAAACATCACGTGACATTTATGACCTCGACATGAGGACTGTCCGGAATGTAGCGGAAGAAATCATCAAACCATTCACATACATCTGATTTATCTTTTCAACTTGGACAATTTCCTTCACAAATGAAACTCTCAAAAGTCATCCCCATCTTCAAATCTGGAGACAAACACCACTTCACAAATTACCGGCCCGTCTCCCTTCTGCCACAGTTGTCAAAAATATTGGAAAAATTATTTGATAATAGACTTCGTGGCTTCATTGAAAAGCACAAATTATTATCTGATTGTCAATATGGGTTCCGTCAAAATAGGTCAACTTCATTAGCTTTAAGTGATTTAATTGAGAAAATTACTAATGGTATCGAGAAGAATAAATTTGTTATAGGAATTTTTATTGACCTGCAAAAGGCTTTCGATACCATTGACCACCAGATTTTGGTAAATAAACTGGAAAACTATGGCATAAGGGGAGTGGCAGGGAAATGGCTGAAGAGCTACTTCAATGAGAGACAGCAGATTGTTCAGATCGACCAATACCAATCTACACTCATGAACATAACCTGTGGAGTCCCCCAGGGGTCCATACTAGGACCCACACTATTTATAATGTATATCAATGAAATATGTAAAGTATCAACACTGCTGGAGTTCATCCTCTTTGCTGACGATACAACCATTACATGTGCAGGTGACGACATGAAGCAACTTCTGGCCTCTGTAACTGAGGAGATGATAAAGTTAAAAACTTGGTTTAATACCAACAAATTGTCTCTGAATGTAAAGAAGACCAAAATCATGCTCTTTAGCCATCGAAAAAGTAATATACACATCAGGATTGTTATTGATGATACACCAATAGATTATGTTCAACAAAATTCATTCTTAGGAGTGGTAATAGATGAAAATATATCATGGAAGCCTCATATAAGTTACTTGAGGACAAAGGTTGCTAAATGTGTTGGAATGATGAGGAGATCATGTCATTTATTGAACACCAATGCTCTGCTGTTATTGTACCATTCATTTATTATGTCGTATTTAAATTATTGTGTTGAAGTCTGGGGAAATTGTTATAAATCCCATCTACAGCCTCTAGTCACTTTGCAGAAAAAGGCCATTAGGATTGTGTCCAATGTTCACTACAGACATCATTCAAATCCACTATTCGTGGAGTTAAAGCAACTTAAACTGCACGATGTGATCAAATTTAAAACTGCTCAAATTATGTTTAGGGCATCCCAAAACTCTCTACCATCCAATATACAGAACCTATTCCAGGATAGAGATGCTCACTATAGGTACAGTCTAAGAGGAAACAACAAATTATATTTGCCTAAATTTAGAACAACTTTAAAGTCAATGTGCATTTCAGTGCGTGGAGTCAGTCTGTGGAACAACTTAGGGGAAGAGTTAAAAACGTGTTCTAACATGATTCAATTTAAAAGACTGTTTAAAAAAGAAGTACTGAAGAAGTACGAGGAGGAAAGAGAGTGATGCCCTCAGCACAGAGCGATGGGAGAGAGGTGTATGGTCGGAGAGTGTTTGGGTGTGTGTGTGTGTTTGTGTGTGTGTGTGTGTGTGTGTGTGTGTGTGTGTGTGTGTGTGTGTGTGTGTGTGTGTGTGTGTGTGTGTTTTGCCTCGTCTTGTCTTGTCTCAAAGTAACAGTGGTACTATTGTATTGTTAGTGTACAGGAGCTTTTCTTGTTTTTGTTTGTATAGTATTGTTCTTGTATTATATTGTTTATGTTAAATGTGGAATGAGTGAGAGGGGTTGGGATATTATAAGCATCTGCTTCATCCAACCCCTTTTCAAGCCTTGCATAAATGTCTCTGCCAAAATGTTAAAAAAATAATAATAATAAAAAATAAAGTGTTTTGTTGTACTGTGCAGGTTTGAAATAAATACTTCAATTCAATTTAGCCATTCCTTTACCACTTTTGACGTGTGTTTGGGGTCATTGTCCTGTTGGAACCCCCAACTGCGCCCAAGACCCAACCTCCGGGCTGATGATTTTAGGTTGTCCTGAAGAATTTGGAGGTAATCCTCCTTTTTCATTGTCCCATTTACTCTCTGTAAAGCACCAGTGCCATTGGCAGCAAAACAGGCCAAGAGTATAATACTACCACCACCATGCTTGACGGTAGGAATGGTGTTCCTTGGATTAAAGGCCTCACCTTTTCTCCTCCAAACATATTGCTGGGTATTGTGGCCAAACAGCTACATTTTTGTTTCATCTGCCATCACATGGACAAAGATAAGACCTTCTGGAGGAAAGTTTTGTGGTCAGATGAAACAAAAATTGAACACAATTCCTACCATCAAGCATGGTGGTGGCAGTATTATGCTCTGGGCCTTATGCTGTATGTATACTTTTGACCCAGCAGATTTGGTCAGATTTTCAGTAGACTAATAATAAATTCATAAAAGAACCAAACTTCATGAATGTTTTTTGTGACCAACAAATATGTGCTCCAATCACTCTATCACAAAAAAAATAGGAGTTGTAGAAATGATTGGAAACTCAATCGTATCTATTCAAATGTGAAAGGTACCTATCCCTAATCCCCACCTAGGTCATTGTCCGTTTTTGTGTGAAAATGATACACATTACCCAAACACCACAATGACCTCCCAAAGTGTCTCCAACCTGAAGTTTTTGCTCCTTGCTGGGAAGCGTCTTCTCCATGAACCGTTCCATCCACCGCGCCTGAACCTGCATTTTCTCACACGCGTCCACCAGTTGATTCTGATTGGTGGGGGGGGGGGGGAGAAAAATAACAACCTGAGAACCAGCTGGAATTGTAACAAGAAAATCCTGTCTTGGAGATGAATCTAGACCCCTGACGTGATAAACATGACAAACAATGTTACGCCCCTTAAAAGGTATTATGATGTTGAGTTGGTATGCAATCAGATGTGTAAACAAAAAATTCTACAGCTGGGCTAGCTGCTTGGCATGTGTTGATATCTGCACAGTAATAGTTTGCTAAGACTTGTGCAGGTAATAATAATGAAACAAGCTGAAAGTCCTTAAAATGTCATCAGGTATCCTTGCTTATTTACTTTTACTTACATAAATACGTACTTCATTCATTTCTAACCACAAGTGTGTAGTCAGAGATATACTAAATCTCCAAATCGTATTTTGACAAGTTTAACATCTTTCCATACAGACTTACAAGTGTGTATATATATACAAGTATTCTTTTTGTAATTGAGTAGAGCCTATTCAGTGGTGCACACAATCATATTGCACTTAAAAATACTTAGATTACTGCATACCCAAGTATGTGTGATTATACATACTTGCAAGTATCGGTATAGTGTATGTGGCTGGCTGTACTAGTAGTACTAATATACTAGCTGTATATTGACAATTTTAACATTATCTAATCTATACCTAGTCTTGATACTTACAGTATTAGCTTATCTATACCTAAGTATGTTTGGTTACTTATGAATACATTTGGATAGTATTCTGTACATATTGTTAAATAGTAAAGTACTGAATCACTTTTTATTCAAAGAATTTTACTGTATATTGAGAAGTATATTACCTACATATAACTAAATATGTTAGGTGACTTATTTACAAGTATATTTTGCTAATTTTCCTAATTTATACTTTACCTATACTTGAGTATGTTTGGTTACTTAAATACATACAGACTACTTGTTTTATGCTATATATATACAGTACATACACCTTAGTGTTTGGTTACTTACATACCGGTACATATATTTGGCTAGTATACTTAACACTATACCTGTATGTTAATTATGTTTAGTTATATACATACTTACAATTACAGTAAAGTTTGCTAAGGTACGTACTTTACTCTTTACTGATACAGAAGTATGTTTGGTTACTTACATGTTGTACAGGCTACTTGTTTTATGCTAGTACATTTTAGGTTATTTACATACATACAAGTATATTTGGCTAGTACTATATATGTATGTTGATTATTTTTGGTTATATATATATTTACAACTACAGTAATTTTTGCTAGTCTACTTACTTTACACTTTACCAATACATAAGTATGTTTGGTTACTTACAAGTCATATAGGCTACCTGTTTTATGCTAGAGTGTTTTTGGTTAATTACATATAATTATATTTGGCTAGTACTATATATATATATATATATATATATATATATATATATATATATATATATATATATATATATATATATATATATATATATATATATATGTATATATATATATATATATATATATATATGTATATATATGTTAATTGTGTTTAGTTATATGCATACTTACAACTACAGTAAACATTGCTAGTATACTTACTTTATACTTTACCAATACCTAAGTGTGGTTGGTTATTTGCATATGTACTTAGAAGTTGTCTCGGCTACTTTTATGCTTACTATGTACTTACATATACTATAAGTATATTTGGTTAGCATACTTAACATTATACCTACACTTAACTGTTTGGTTATTTACATACTTACAAGTACCAGTATATTTGACTTTTATACTTACTTTAAACTATACTACATGTGCACCTGAGTATTGTTACTTACATACTTACAAGTATGTTTGGGTAATATATTTACTCTAAACTATACAAAGTATGCTTGGTTATTTGCAAGCTTGTATATTTGACTAGTATACTTTCTTTAAACCACGCGTGCACCTATGTATGGTTACTTACATACTGTATTTAAAATATATTTGACTAGAATACTTTAAATCACGCGTGCACCTATGTATGGTTACTTACATACTGTACTTAAAGTATATCAGGATAGTATACTTTATACTATACCTAAGTATGTATGCTTACTTACATAATGACTGTATATGTACATTATATTTCACTATGTACAGTTACATACTTCCTGGTACATTTGGCTAGCATACTTATGTTTTGCTATACCTATACTTAAGTATGTTTGGCTACTTACATTGTGACTACCTACAACTAAAGTATATTTGAATTGAATACTTACTTCAAACTACACATGAACCTACGTATGGCGACTTACATACTTTCAAACACTGTAGTTCAGGGGTCACCAACGCGGTGCCCGCGGGCACCAGGTAGCCCGTAAGGACCAGATGAGTAGCCCGCTGGCCTGTTCTAAAAATAGCTCAAATAGCAGCACTGACCAGTGAGCTGCCTCTATTTTTTAAATTTTATTTATTTACTAGCAAGCTGGTCTCGCTGTGTTCGACATTTTTAATTCTAAGAGAGACAAAACTCAAATAGAATTTGAAAATCCAAGAAAATATTTTAAAGACTTGGTCTTCACTTATTTTTTTTACTTTGCTTCTTATAACTTTCAGAAAGACAATTTTAGAGAAAAAATACAACCTTAAAAATGATTTTAGGATTTTTAAACACATATACCTTTTTACCTTTTAAATTCCTTCCTCTTATTTCCTGACAATTTAAATCAATGTTCAAGTAATTTATTTTTTTTATTGTAAAGAATAATAAATACATTTTAATTTAATTCTTCATTTTAGCTTCTGTTTTTTCGACGAAGAATATTTGTGAAATATTTCTTCAAACTTATCATGATTAAAATTCAAAAAAATTATTCTGGCAAATCTAGAAAATCTGTAGAATCAAATTTAAATCTTATTTCAAAGTCTTTTGAATTTCTTTTAAAATTTTTGCTCTGGAAAATCTAGAAGAAATAACGATTTGTCTTTGTTAGAAATATAGCTTGGTCCAATTTGTTATATATTCTAACAAAGTGCAGATTGGATTTTAACCTATTTAAAACATGTCATCCAAATTCTAAAATTAATCTTAATCAGGAAAAATTACTAATGATGTTCCATAAATTATTTTTTACATTTTTTCAAAAAGATTTGAATTAGCTAGTTTTTCTCTTCTTTTTTTCGGTTGAATTTTGAATTTTAAAGAGTCGTAATTGAAGATAAACTATGTTTCAAAATTTAATTGTCATTTTTTTTTCGTGTTTTCTCCTCTTTTAAACCGTTCAATTAAGTGTAAATATCATTAATTATTAATAATAACATAGAGTTAAAGGTAAATTGAGCAAATTGGCTATTCCTGGCAATTTATTTAAGTGTGTATCAAACTGGTAGCCCTTCGCATTAATTAGTACCCAAGAAGTAGCTCTTGGTTTCAAAAAGGTTGGTGACCCCTGCTGTAGTTCATACTATACCAAAACCTAAGTATGTTTGGTTACTTGCATACTGACTGTACAAGTAGTATATTTGACTAGTATACTTACTTCAAACTACACGTCCACCATATGCATGGTTCCTTACATACTTACCTACATGTACACTTGGCTAATTTATACTATGCCTATACCTAAGAATGTTTACTTACATATGTAAGTAGAATTGGCAAGTATACACACATTATATTTGACTAGTATTCCTACTTAAAATTACGCCTGCACCATAGGTAGTGTTACTTACACGCTTACTTACAAGTATATTCGGCTAGTATACTTACAATATATTCTACCTAAGTATTTTTGGTTACTTACATAATGATAGTACAAGTACATTAGATTTGACTAGTATACTTTTAAACTGTACACATGCGCCTACGTATGGTTACTTACATACTTACAGGATTTTTTGGCTAGTGTACTTACTTTATCCTGTACCCTACAGCATATCAAAGTATGTTTGGTGACTTACATATTGACTGAACAAGTACAGTATATTAGACTAGTATATACACATGCATTAACGTATGGTTACTTACATACCTAGTAATTACATGTATAATTGGCTATACTTGATACTATACCTATATCTAAGTAAGTTGGTTACTTACATACTGACTGTACAAGTAGTATATTTGACTAGTATACTTACTTTAAACTACACATCCACCATTTGCATGGTTCCTTACATACTTACCTACGTGTACACTTGGCTAATTTATACTATACCTATACCTAAGTATGTTTACTTACATATAAAAGTAGAATTGGGAAGTATACACACAGTATATTTGACTAGTATTCCTACTTAAAACTACACCTGCACCATAGGTATTGTTACTTACACATTTATTTACAAGTATATTCGGCTCGTATACTTACATTATATTCTACCTAAGAATTTCTGGTTACTTACATACTGATAGTACAAGTACAGTATATTTGACTAGAATACTTTTAAACTGTACATGTATGGTTACTTACATACTTACAATAATTTTTGACTAGTGTACTTACTTTATACTGAAACCTACAGCATACCTAAGTATGTTTGATGACTTACATATTGACCGAACAAGTACAGTATATTAGACTAGTATATACACGTGCATTAATGTATGGTTACTTACATACCTAGTTACATGTATACTTGGCTATACTTGATACTATACCTATATCTGAGTATGTTTGGTTACTTGCATACTCACTGTACAAGCAGTATATTTGACTAGTATACTTACTTCAAACTACACGTCTACCATATACACACTTACCTACATGTACACTTGACTAATTTATGCTATACCTAAGTAGGTTTACTTACATATATAAGTAGGATTGCCAAGTATACACACAGAATATTTGACTAGTATTCCTACTTAAAACTACACCTACACCATTGGTATTTGTTACTTACACACTTATTTACAAGTATATTCGGCTAGTATACTTACATTATAGTCTACCTAAGTATTTTTGGTTACTTACTGATAGTACAAGTAAAGTATATTTGACTAGTATACTTTTAAACTGTACATGTATGGTTACTTACATACTTGCAGGAATTTTGGGCTAGTGTACTTACTTTATACTTAAAACTTCAGCATACCTAAGTATGTTTGGTGACTTACACATTGACTAAACAAGTACAGTATATTAGACTAGTATATACACGTGCATTAACGTATGGTTACTTACATGCCTAATTACATGTATACTTGGCTATACTTGATACTATACCTATATCTGAGTAAGTTGGTTAATTTCATACTGACTGTACAAGTAGTATATTTGACTAGTATACTTACTTTAAACTACACGTCCACCATTTGCATGGTTCCTTACATACATACCTACATGTACACTTGGCTAATTTATACTATACCTATACCTAAGTATGTTTACTTACATATATAAGTAGAATTGCCAAGTATACACACAGTATATTTGACTAGTATTCCTACTTAAAACTACACCTGCACCATAGGTATTGTTACTTACACGCTTATTTACAAGTATATTCGGCTAGTATACTTACATTATAATCTACATAAGTATTTTTGGTTACTTAAATACTGATAGTACAAGTACAGTATATTTGACTTGTATACTTTTAAACTGTACATGTATGGTTACTTACATACTTGCAGGAATTTTGGGCTAGTGTACTTACTTTATACTTAAAACTTCAGCATACCTAAGTATGTTTGGTGACTTACACATTGACTGAACAAGTACAGTATATTAGACTAGTATATACACGTGCATTAACGTATGGTTACTTACATACCTAATTACATGTATACTTGGCTATACTTGATACTATACCTATATCTGAGTATGTTTGGTTACTTACATACTGACTGTACAAGTAGTATATTTGACTAGTATACTTACTTTAAACTACCCGTCCACCATTTGCAGGGTTCCTTACATACTTACCTACATGTACACTTGGCTAATTTATACTATACCTATACCTAAGAATGTTTACTTACATATATGCCCGTATGTGGGCTCTGTACCGAGGATGTCGTTGTGGCTTGTACAGCACTTTGAGACACTTGTGATTTAGGGCTATATAAATAAACATTGATTGATTGATTGATTGATTGATTGATATATAAGTAGATTTGCCAAGTATACACACAGTATATTTGACTAGTATTCCTACTTAAAACTACACCTGCACCATAGGTATTGTTACTTACGGTACACGCTGTAGATAATGCATATGTTTAAGAGCTATTTCTTTATTCATAATCATGTTTGAATCAGCTCATTTCTTTCCTTCGTTTTACTCTGTATACTAGTTTCTCTTTGTCTTCAGATTGCCTGGTTAGATAGGGTCGTAAACCATCAGGAATGTGAACACAACCCCCAAGTCTCTCTTCTTATCAGTGTTGGGGGGAGGGGAAAGGCGGGCTTTCTTTGTGTGAAAAGAGTTGCTTTTGGCCTGGGGAATGCCAGATCAACTTGGGCTGCGCATTTGTATGTGTTGTTCGAGGCTGGTCTCATTATTGCCAAAGCTTTGACAATAAAATTACAAAATACCTATTCTGTGCTTGGTGGTACCGTTTGAGTTCAGTTGATATGTCATTAAGGAACTTGGGACTGACCAGCGTTTTACATCCCACTTGGAGGAACATCTGGTCAAACGCAACAATTTGGGGGCTCGTCCGGGATGACACGCTGACAATTGGACCTTCTCTTGCAATCTTCTGGACAGACTCACATGGCCAAAACATAATTCAAGGTAAGCAGAACCTTTCTTTTTAGATAAAATCTGCATTAGGAGTCTGCCCAGAAGTCTGTAAGTTAAACACTGCTTTGTACCGCAGACACAGAATGGTGATTTTGATAGATTGATTGCATTTTTGCCGAGCCTGCCATTGCATTAAAATTGTAAATAGGTGGTCAACTCACGCCATTGTGTCTCGATTACCGTGACGGGCAGTTTCATTGACGAGTGAACTAATAGTTGGGTGTGGCTCACCCTGGGTAGTTGGTCGCCGCCTAAAAGAGTAACGGGTTAAAGGCCCTCGTATGATATGGAGGTTAGAGGCCTGCATATTGCACGATAAATTGCACGGGTTAGAGTTAGAGGCTCTAGCTGCGTATTGTACGAAAAATTACGGGGTTAAAGGCCGCCGTATGGTTTGTGGGTTAAAGGCCTTCAGGGGTTCGAGGCCCTTCTGAAAAAAAATAGACACAATGGCCACTGAGTGTGACAGACAGGAATGTGATGGCGGTCGGGGAGGAATGTGATGAATCATTACTGTGTAATGATCAATTGAATGGACGGTTGTCGACAATAAAATTAGCAAGTAGAGTTTAAAAAGAAAAAAAGAGAACGTTCCTTGAAAGGGTTAAGAGGGAGTTTACAATACTCGAAAAGTTGTGAACTCAAACGTCAGGTAAAATAAAAAATAAAATAAAAAAGTAACTGGAAGTTTTATGGTAAAGTGAAACGCAGAGAGAGTGCTTACGTGTGTGTGTGTGTGTGTGTGCGTAGGGCTGTAGGCACTTGCTTGTGTGTGCGTGAGTGCTTACACGTGCTTGTGTGTGTGCGCTGGTGAAAATGGTCAAGAGAAAAAAAGAGCAGGGTTGGTGCTCGAGAATTTAAGAGTTTAGCGTATGATAAAAGTAAACGGGGATTACGTGGAAAAACAAAATGCAGCAAAAGAACCGATGATTAATGAGACAAATAGGACAGACTAGACTGATGGGTGTTTTGCCTGCCGCGCATGCGCAAGACAATTCAAACGACCCGCCCAGACTTTGACTAGGCCACCGCCCCCTACTCCAGTGAGAAGGAGAGAGAGAGAAAAAGTGACAAATGAAGGTATTCGTAAATGGTATGCTGTTGATTGTGGTTAGCTGCAAGTTTGTTTATTTGTTTGTTTGTTTAGTTGTTTGAGTGAAATGGGAAGAAATCAATAGGAGACTTTAGAAGCATTTTGTATCGTTGTGTTTCCACACAAGATGGCAAAAATACAGAACAACAAGTAGGATTAATGGCTGAATCTTCGACCTCACCGATAACACCATACGTTACAAACATAGCTACTGCTATGCGCAGTCTCTTTCCTCAAGATGAGGATGATAAGGCTAATGACAGAGCAGCAAGGAAGCAACTCCTTAATTTACAGATAGCTGAAAATAAAAGGTTAAAAGAACCAAAAGGTCAAAGATCAGCTAGGATATATTCAGCAGTGGGTGACCTTGCTTTTGAGTTCCAACAGGTGGAGGAAAGAATCCTCAACAGACGTGCGACCAGACGGTTGGACTCGGGTGGTGGACAACACGATGCTTCAAAGCCAGTCCGGGGTGGAAACTGTTTCGGCTGTGACCAGCCTGGTCACTGGAGTCGTGAACATTTTCGAACGGGAAAGGTTCCGTAGTGCCAACAAACGAACACAAAAGTGTGGCAAAGGACGCCCACCGCAGGAGCCCCAGCAGGAGATACAGACTGGCCCCCTGCTGGACATGAGTGTCAACGACAATGTTATCAGTTCGTGATTGACACTGGCGCCACCCATTCGATTCTGAATGCAGAGGTACCAAAGAAACTGTGTGCTTCCTCTTTAAAGGTCGAAGGCTTCGCTGGGGTCACAAGGTTACCTGTCACCAAACCACTTCCGGTTCAGATTGCTGGACCTCCTTTACAGACTGTACCCTGACATTCAAATCGCACAGAAAGAACATTCCTGGTGTTACCTGACGGCTTAACCACCAAGCTGCGACACCACTACCAAGGCTCCTACCACAGCCTGAAACAACAGGAATGGCTGACATCCAACTGCTCTAACAGTGAAAACCCTGACTGGCTGAGATGCTTCCGTGTGTTCTGCCACCCGACTCGCCATATGTTATGATCACCAGTTAGACACTCATACCAGGAGACCTTTGACTCCTTTGTATATTTATATATGTTGGAACTCAAGGTGTGGTTGCTCATGTTGACCTATCTTTGAAACAACTAGCATGGTATAAGATGGACACAATTGTGTCCCACATTGTTCACTTGCTCTCTGTCTCGCCTACAAAACCAAAGAACTTAGGTGCAATGATAAGACACGGCGTAGCTGCCAAACATTACACCGACACCCAAATACCACATTTTCAATTGTTTAGGTTTAGCACATAGTTGTGTTAAACACATAACTATGGGCTGCACTTTAGACACCTGTAGGCTACGAGGAGCTAGCAGCTACACAAAAGCTGAGCTAAAACGACACATTACACATTTAAGCATATCAAATAATTATAGTTGCTCATTACATACACATAGTTGTCAAGACAGAAGTCTGATAGAAAGTATTCAGTAACAAACGTGTCTGCATCATTCAACTTTCTACAACATGAGCTTGACTTAATGAATTATTGGGGCCACCAGGTGTGGTAAAATTTTAAAATACTATTGCTAAAGCATTCGCCACAAGGGTAGTATTTTTCTAGTATTGGTGACAATATAAATATAAGCATATTTGTTACTTTCACCATATTGAATAAGTTAAATATAAGCATATTTAGTGGAGTTTGAGTTATTTGTGATATTGCTAAGGGGTCCCCTACCCTAACAACACCCCCCAGTGGACCACAGAGGCTAAAGAGACAATCATTGACCTCAAACATGACTTGTCCTCCGCTACTTGACTATTAGCTGACCTTTTTCTTAGATGTTTCTGAAAGTGATAGTATGACTAACACAGTCCTTTTTCAGAAACAGAAGGGGGTGAGTGAGGGTGGATACAGACTCCTTGGAACAAAATCGACAATAATCCGACTCTGACACATTCCATAGTTTTAACGTTTTTCCCGTGGGTAAGAAGTTATAACTAATTTTAATTTGAAAATAACGATTTTACACATCGATAGTAGTTAAGTAGATCAAATTTAGAATAGGGAGGAGGTGAGGGTGAATCATGTATAGTCTTTGATTTCACTGATATGATCAATACGGTACAAGGGAAAAGGTACGTACTGACTTGTGTTGACAATCACAGTGGTTGGCCGGAAGCAACAACAGCCTCAAAAGAGGATGCAACATCAGTAATTAAATGACTTGTGAATGACCTAGTACCCCGACATGGTTTCCCCAAAAAGATTAGGTCAGACAACGGCAACCATTTAAAAAAAAAAAAACCTCACTTAGCCTTGGTCGAAAAGGCTTTCGGACTAGAACACAGGTTTGGGGTACCATCCTGAGTCCCAAGGTAAGGTTGAAAGGATGGACCAGAACATTAAAAACTAATTGGCTAAAATCTGTGCACAGACCAAATTTAATTGGATTGACATGTTGCAATTAGCGTTAATGATCATTCGAAGGTCCGTGAATAAAACTGTTTTACCGCCCTTTGAGTTTTTTCACCCTATGAGCTGCATACAGGTCAGCCATTCACAGGACCAGCAGCCGCCATGGAAGGAGGACTCAGCGTAAAACCAAAATGGTATTTTACACAAAAAATGCAGAATTTGTGTGCCAGTTCTTCTGTACAGATACGAGGATGACAGCCCGCCACTCCAGATTCCCTTCCGGCCGCTGAGAGGGTCAAGATCAAGGTCATCAAACGCAAGTGGACGGAGCCCAGGTGGTCCCTTCAAGGTCGTGGAACGGACGTCTCACGCCCTTCGACTAGCTGGAAAAGGGGACACCTGGTACCACCTCTCCCTCTACACTCCTGCTGAAGAACCTGACAGATTACCAGCGGATGTCATTGCTGACATCGCCACTACATCTGCCCCACTCGACCCCCAGCAGCGCCTTTTGAGCCTGAGGCAGCTGAAGAAGAACGGGAGCAGAAAACGACTCATTTTTAGTGTCATAGAAGAGCGAGGCTTTAATTACACACACATAATCCTACAGCCCAGAAGACGACGCTGAGAGAGAGATTTTCTACCTATATTACTCTTTTTAACTTCTATATTGTATATCCTTATTTGAGACCAGCCTTTATACTCGAAGTTATCCAATTTCTCTTGCTTGTTTTCAGCATAACTATCTGTGTCGTTATATTAAGTGAAAAGTTTGATGTTTATCCCCGTTTCGTTACCTGAATTACTCTGATTTTGATAGACGAAAAGCAGGATGTCACACCCGGTAGTGTTCCCTGACGGACTGGTGCTTGGGCGTGTTCTACTGTCTTTGTGTCTCAGTTCTTCCTTCCTGACGACAGTGACTGACAAGTGTCTAAGAACAAACAGCGGACTTTAAATAGACTGGGTCAAAGGGGATAGCAAGACTTATTTTTTGACCTATGCAGTGTGATTAATTACGGGGGACACAATAGCTATTACCGTGGTAATAACCTCTATATTTGTTACGACGCAACCTGAACCATTGGTGTCGGATGCAGACAACATAGTATGGTAAGTGGTGCCCATCGTCCCTTTTATGTTGTTTTGGGGGTTGACCTGACTGATACAGACTCTAATTATTAAAATTAATGTCCTTGAGAGGGCGTTAACTACCTCTACACCCTCTGTAGCACCTAAAGTACCACCCCACCTTGGTGGTGTTTCAAAGGCTCTCACATCTGTGCGTGCTAATGACATCACCACCGAAGGCCTGGTAACTTTGACCTTAGGAGCGGGTACAGGTAAACCTGTGGCTCAGGTGGATGCCAAAACCTGGGTGACTGTGTTGCTTGTTCCGCTGGACGTCCTTTTCCCCACACTTACCCCGCTCTTTTTAAGTTGACTGACATAAATGGCTCAAACTGTCTTATTTCCTTGTTCTCTGAACCCACGCCACCAGGGTGCGATTTGTTGGCTAGTGTGTACCCTCCTGTTGACAATTCCACCCGACTTCTTCCATTTGTGGCCCAAAAGCTGAATTACACGTGTTTTCAATTCAAAGGACCCTCTTCGTCCCCCAACAAATTGGGTGACATTAACCCTTCCTGGTGCACCACACTGATAGATGGCTCTAGGATAGGCCCTTGGGCACGAGCTGACTTATTCTGGTATTGTGGGCAGCACAGATTGTACATTAGAATCCCAAAGTTATCCGTAGGGCTTTGTGCTATGGTTAGACTGGTGACCCCACTCACCCTAGTGGGTACCAAATTAACTCCCCTTGTAACTCCTGTCTCAGCGGCCTCTCTAACTTCTCGCCGACGCCGCCATGTTTTATCTCGGAGGAGTGTAAAGGGCTCCTTTGATCTGATGAGAAACCCTGATGGTGTTTACTTTGATGCAATTGGACAACCAAGAGGGGTCCCCTCACAACACAAATTGTGGTGTGAATCCTGTGCAGGTTTCGAGAACCTTCCTATCATTGGTGCTATTTTCCCTGTGACTGCTACTAAAAATGTTGAACGCATTAACTATGTTTTTTATAATCTGTTGAGACTGACCAACCTGACTCGTGACGCCGTTGAGGGACTTGCTGAACAACTTGCCCCGACCTCTCTCATGGCCATCCAGAACCGCATAGCCCTTGTCCGCATCCTAGCCAAGGAAGAAGGCGTGTGTGCAATGTTTGGTGACCAATGCTGTACCTTCATTCCTAACAACACTGCACCAGATGGCTCAGTTCAGAGGGCCTTAGAGGGCCTCCAGGCCCTGTCTAAGGAACTTACTGAAGTTTCAGGGGTCTCTGACCCCTTTAAAGATTGGCTCCAAAGCACATTTGGCAGGTGGACTGACCTAATTAAGTCTGTCCTGGTCTCCATTGGAGTTTTCTTGGCCATTATAGCCTCTTGCGGTTGCTTTATCGCCCCTTGTGCTAAGTCTCTATGCACCCGCATCATTGTTAGAGCTGTAGAAGGTCAACCCCACCCTGTTTCTGGGCTCGTTATGTCTTTGAAGGGGGTCAAGCAAAATGGAGACTTTCGAGAATTGTTGATTTCCTTCCCTGACCATGACGACATTGACGTGGACTCCCTCCATCTGTCATCCATGTAAATATGCTGTTGTTTTATTGCTAGCTTGCTCAAAGAAAAAAAAAAACTAAAAAAAACTACAGCACCTACTTTAATGTGGGGCGTGCTTTAGAGGTGTTGCTCTCGTAGGAGAGATCTTTTGGATAAGATCTGAAGGGGGATTGTAGATAATGCATATGTTTAAGAGCTATTTCTTTATTCATAATCATGTTTGAATCAGCTCATTTCTTTCCTTCGTTTTACTCTGTATACTAGTTTCTCTTTGTCTTCAGATTGCCTGGTTAGATAGGGTCGTAAACCATCAGGAATGTGAACACAACCCCCAAGTCTCTCTTCTTATCAGTGTTGGGGGGAGGGGAAAGGCGGGCTTTCTTTGTGTGAAAAGAGTTGCTTTTGGCCTGGGGAATGCCAGATCAACTTGGGCTGCGCATTTGTATGTGTTGTTCGAGGCTGGTCTCATTATTGCCAAAGCTTTGACAATAAAATTACAAAATACCTATTCTGTGCTTGGTGGTACCGTTTGAGTTCAGTTGATATGTCATTAAGGAACTTGGGACTGACCAGCGTTTTACATCCCACTTGGAGGAACATCTGGTCAAACGCAACAACGCTTATTTACAAGTATATTCGGCTAGTATACTTACATTATAGTCTACCTAAGTATTTTTAGTTACTTACATACTGATAGTACAAGTACAGTATATTTGACTAGAATACTTTTAAACTGTACATGTATGGTTACTTCCATACTTACAATCATTTTTGGCTAGTGTACTTACTTTATACTGAAACCTACAGCATACCTAAGTATGTTTGACATATTGACCGAACAAGTACAGTATATTAGACTAGTATATACACGTGCAT
This sequence comes from Entelurus aequoreus, assembly GCF_033978785.1. NCBI lineage: Eukaryota > Metazoa > Chordata > Actinopteri > Syngnathiformes > Syngnathidae > Entelurus > Entelurus aequoreus. Next base: position 1,703,437 of record NC_084738.1, read on the forward strand.
TAACCTATGGTTACTTACATACCTAATTACATGTATACTTGGGTATACTTGATACTATACCTATATCTGAGTATGTTTGGTTACTTGCATACTCACTGTACAAGCAGTATATTTGACTAGTATACTTACTTCAACTACACGTCTACCATATACACACTTACCTACATGTACACTTGGCTAATTTATACCATACCTAAGTAGGTTTACTTACATATATAAGTAGAATTGCCAAGTATACACACAGTATATTTGACTTGTATTCCTACTTAAAACTACACCTTGACCATAGGTATTGTTACTTACATGCTTACTTACAAGTATATTCGGCTCATATACTTGCATTATATTCTACCTAAGTATTTTTGGTTACTTACATACTGATAGTACAAGTACAGTATATTTGACTAGTATACTTTTAAACTGTACATGTATGGTTACTTACATACTTACATGAATTTTGGGCTAGTGTACTTACTTTATACTGAAACCTTCAGCATACCTAAGTATGTTTGGTGACTTACATATTGACCGAACAAGTACAGTATATTAAGACTAGTATATACACGTGCATTAACATATGGTTACTTACATACCTAATTACATGTATACTTGGCTATACTTGATACTATACCTATATCTGAGTATGTTTGGTTACTTGCATACTCACTGTACAAGCAGTATATTTGACTAGTATACTTACTTCAAACTACACGTCTACCATATACACACTTACCTACATGTACACTTGGCTAATTTATACTATACCTAAGTAGGTTTACTTAAAGATTAAAGATTAAAGTACCAATGATTGTCACACACACACTAGATGTGGTGAAATTTGTCCTCTGCATTTGTCCCATCCCCTTGGGGAGCAGTGAGCAGCAGCGGCGCCGCGCCCGGGAATCATTTTGGTGATTTAACCCCCAACTCTTACATATATAAGTAGAATTGCCAAGTATACACACAGTATATTTGACTCGTATTCCTACTTAAAACTACACCTGCACCATAGGTATTGTTACTTACATGCTTACTTAGAAGTATATTCGGCTCATATACTTGCATTATATTCTACCTAAGTATTTTTGGTTACTTACATACTGATAGTACAAGTACAGTATATTTGACTAGTATACTTTTAAACTGTACATGTATGGTTACTTACATACTTACATGAATTTTGGGCTAGTGTACTTACTTTATACTGAAACCTTCAGCATACCTAAGTATGTTTGGTGACTTACATATTGACCGAACAAGTACAGTATATTAGACTAGTATATACACGCGCATTAACATATGGTTACTTACATACCTAATTACATGTATACTTGGCTATACTTGATACTATACCTATATCTGAGTAT